>NC_056746.1:1489982194-1490054694 GCF_019279795.1 Protopterus annectens
TCAATACTGGCAGCTATGTGTGTGGGTTTAGGTGATACTCATATCCTGTGTGGGTTATACCATTTTGATTTGTGTACCATCCATGCCTGTTTACCACCTCCTGATAGCATTACTTTATATAGCATGTTAATGGCATCTGCCTCACATACAACATGTTAAACCATTGGACATACCATTCCAGTCATCTGTACAGATGTCTACAGAATATCTGGATGCTTGCAACCCATATGTGGTATGTGCCCCCTAACAATGGCCATATATGTGATATTGTTGCCAAATAGGTCACAGTTAGTGTTGGCACACATGCCAGCATTAGATATCATACCTGACTGAAACATCATACTGATACAATGTCTGTTACCCTATCACTTGTCCAGGGTTGTAGGAGCAATAGATGACTCTAGTTGCTATTTCTGGAGGGTTATCTCCCCATTCATGAAGGCATTCACAACATTACATGTTGTAAGAGGTAGTGGGTTATGTTCCACACATATAATCTATGTGGAGCATGTCATGTGTATGTAGCACTATACTATATTAAAGTGGATATGTAGGTTTATGAATCTGTCCATTGCCAACTGTGTTTATGTTACTGTATGCACATCCCCTGTGTCAATCATTACTGAGTGTATGCAGAGGATATACCATTTTGTTTCCCTGTTCCACCCTGTGAACTCAGGAATACATACCACAAACCAGTCATATACAGTACCATGCATGCCCTCACTAACTGCATCAGAGTTGAGTGTATGGGAAAGAAATGGCAGAGGCAACAGGTGCTGACATATGAATCTGTTGCAGTCAGTCTAATGGCTAAGCTGGTAAGGGACCTACTGACAGTACTCCAATAACCTGATCCATATGTAGGATCCTGTGGTACTACACAACACTGAGGTGACATGTCTGTAAGCTACCTGTCTGTGACAAGGGATATGTACACCATGTCACACTGTCTGACAATAGTGTCCATCACACAGTTTTGCATGCATTCACACCTGGTAAATGTACATATAAAGCTGTACCTTGGCTATGAAACGGTCTGTGTATTTCCACTCTGCCAAACTCCATGTTGGTAATATCTGCAGGGCTACAGCCTGCAGATACACAGACACACCTGGAACACAAACAGAATACAGCATGTCAGACTACATTCAGTCAGTGGTACTAACAGCAATAAAGCATCATGGCTAATAAGGTACATACAACTTTATGTGTACTCATAAATGCAAGCAGACAGCACCTTAAACAGTATTACATAACTACACTGTACTATATTCACCCTGTGCATCAGACCCATATTAGCCTGTCCCTGCATCGATGGTATGGATGACAGGGATTTTGCACAGGTATCATGATATGCACAGGATGTGGTGTGGGTTTGCCAGAGGCCTAGGCTGGGCCATATGGTTGACATCCTTGTGTGTGTGTGTGTGTTTGGAGGGGTATCCTATAGATGGGTTATGCAGAGGTGTTGTGTGTGTCTGGAGGTGACCTTCCTGTGATACAGATGTGTGTGTGTATGTATGCACACAGTCATGCCATGTGGCTGCCCTACACAGGGGTATGTTGGACAGCTGTGGACCATACAGGAAAGGGTGTCCAGTTTACCATCTCTGGCCATGGACACATGAACTCGCCCTGCCAGGGGTCACATTGCCAACACCAGGCCAAAGGCCAGATGCAGTACTGTTTCCTGATAGTGACTGTTGTCTACTGAATTCATGTCACTGACAGGACTGGCCAGGGCCACGTGCCCATGGCCTGCTCCATTGTGATGTGGACAGCAACCCTCTTTGGTAGTGCTGGTGTCACTGCCACTACAGGTGTGTGAAGGTGCATGGCCCCGTAGACTCTCAGCTGATGGTGCTGACCTGTGTCCATGTGGCCGATGTCAATCTCCCACCACATGCTCTAGCACAGACACTCCACTGTCAAGGATTGCCAAGGTCTCACCCCACTGTCTATTCATGACCTCAGTATTTTGGTATGTGGTCTCAACAAGGTCACATATGTCCCCAAATAAATCAGGAAGAGTTGCATCCACCACCCTGAATATTTGTCTGGTGTTACATTCACTACATGCTTGTGCATCCATGAGAGCCTAAAACATGCGTCTGGTGACACCTGCTATGGCACTAGCAACAGCAGCTTGATGTGCAGCAGTCCTGTGAGCACTCCTGTCAATCTGCCTGTGTGGGACCTCACCTGCCCTATGGCTATGGCCAGTGCCTACACTCACACCTGCCCTAGTAGTTTCACTAGCTTATTCCATGCCACCACCTGCCAATTGTCCATCATCTGTGGCTGCTGGGGACAGGGCATATGTGGGCATTGTGACTGTGTGCTGGGACATTGTGGATGACTGGGGGATGCCAACCAATGGCACAGATTCAGCTCCTGACAACACCACCTGTGCCTGAATATGGCCATCATCATTGCCAGAGTCTGCAGAGACACTGACATCAGATACTGAGCAGGAGGGATTGCTACTACCATGAGCACCTGTGGGGCAAAGACAACATGTGTAAATTAACATGTGCACTATACCATTTGCTGCTACACACACACACACACACACACACACACACACACACACACACACACACACACACACACACACACACAAACACACACATGTGAGGTGGCAGACAGGCATTACATAGACCTCACAATAGCCAACTGGTGACATTCACAACACAGTCAGACCACTACATACACACCCTGGACAGGCCCTCACATCATGCAGTACAGCCCTTTCCAGTTCTGGTTACAACTTATATACACCTCTGTGATATGTGAGTAGTGTTAGTAGGTGACTGTTGAGCAGAAGTGGATACTAAAACTACAAGCTGACAGGTATCCTGGTTTAAACAGCAGAGTTTTGCTTAAACCATTTTTAAGAGCTAGACCATTGAAGCATTAGTAGGTTTTAAATAAGTTGAATCAGATGTTTTGTAGTCAAACACTTTTTATTAAGGTTTTTTATTAGGATGTTTGAGTTTTTAACCAAATATGTAAGCATGCTTTTTATGAATGAGATGGTTATATTTATTCTTATCTATCAGTCCAAGCATATCAGTAACTACAAGTTTTATATATATATATATATATATATATATATATATATATATATATATATATATATATATATATATGTTTTTTGTACATTTGTATTGATTAATGCCAATTATTACATCACTCTCAAACTTGATTTGTATTGGATGAAACAGGTTTACATGTTGAGTAACTGCTGACATGCTTTATTATGGTCTGATGAAGCAGAGCTTTGGTCCATGAAAGCGCTTACCCTGTGTATTTTTGCACCCATTAAATATTTTAAACTAAGCCGTGCTTGGAACCTTTGCTGTTTCTTTGACATTTAGTAGGTGATTGGCCTTCAAGAAACACACTGCACGCATGTACACATAATTGCTGTTCACCTGTATAGCACAGTGGCAACTCCTACAGAATATGCCTCTCAACTGTCCAGAGTGTCACTGAATGTCTACATATGTGGCTCATATTTCTGATCCGTTCGTCATAAATTGAAAAAAAATGAGACATTACTGGAATGATATGAGGACTGGTTTCACTATTTAATGACATATTTTGAGTGTCACACTTCAAAACCTGCAGTACAGGTATGTTACAACAGAACCGGTTACACTAACAACCTTTTAAGCTTACAGTGGATATTATAAGTGTAGACACCCCTTTTAACATTCCAGGTTTGTCTGATATATAACATGAGACCACAGAAATCATGTGATAACATTTCCCACCTTTAATGTGACCTATAACCTATGCAATCCAACTGAAAAACAAACACATTAGTTAGGGGTAACATATAGAAGCTGAAATATGTACAATAGGCTGGTTACGTGACTGTGCACACCCTTAAACTAATACTTAGTTAAAGCACCTTTTCATTTCATAACAGCAGTCAGTCCTTTTGGGAATGTGTGTATCAGCATAGCACATCTCGAATTAGCAATATTTGTACACTCTCCCTTGCAGAAGCCCTCTGACTTTGTCAGACTGTGAGGGCATCACTTCTGCACAGGCCTCTTCAGGGCACCCCACAGATTCTCTATTAGATATATGTGTGGATTGTAGCTGGGCCATTCCAAAATGTTGATTGTCTTCTGGTGAAGACATTCTTTTATGGATTTTCATGTATGGTATGGGTCAGTGTTGTGTGGAAAGGTGTAAGTCTTCTCCATACACAGCTTTCTAGCAGACACATGATGATTTTGTGCCAAAAGGGACTGGTATTTTGAACTGTTCATAATCCCCTCCACCTTCGTTGCAGTCCCACTTCCAGCTTAGGAACAGCAACCCTAAAGCAGGACACTGCCATCACCATGCTTCACCATGGGAATGGTGTTCTTTTGGTGATGCACAATGTTGTCCTTGTGCCAAACAATCATTTTGGTATTGTGGTCAGAAAGTGCAACCTTGGTCTCATAACACTATAACACATTTCCCCACATGCTATTGGGGGACCTGATGCATTTTTCCTGAGAAATTTGCCAGACCTGGATGTTGTTCTGTGTGTGAGAAGACTTCCAACTTCCAAACCTACCCTATAGGCCAGACATGTGGAGAATATGGGAGATTGTTGTCACATGTAGTACACAACTGGTACTTAACAGTGATTCCTGCAACTCCTGTAGTGTTGCTGTAGGTCTCCTGGTAGCTTCCCTGACCAGTTTGGGTCTTGTCTTTTCCACACATTTGGAGGTATGTCCAGTTCTTTGCAATGTCACTGTTGCCCCATATTTCCACCACCATTTGATGACTGTCTTCACTGTGTTCCATGGTATATGCAATACTGTGGAAATGTATGTGTACCCTTCTCTGGGCTGATACCTTTCACAAATGAGATCCCTTTGCTGCTTCATAAGCTGTATTCTAACTATGGCTGTTGCTGTAGCAAGCAACTGAGTAAAGTTAGGATAATCCTGGTATGCTAGCTGACCGTTATTTGCTGTTAATCAAAGAGTCTCTTTAATTGATGGCAGGTGTGTACCCAAGAAGACGCAATGCTGTAATAATATTGAAAGCTGCTTCAACACAGTATTAGCTTTAGCCTGTGCACACATATATATCTAGCTTCTTGTAAGTTTTTTATGTATCATAATTGTTCCCCTAACAGACTTGTTTGTTTTACAATTGAATTGTGCAGGTTATAGGTCACATGACAGGTTGGAAGGGTTTGGAAATGTGCTGTTGTGCTCTCATTTTTGTATTTCAGAAATACCTGACAATCTAACAGTTGTGTGTACACCATTTATATGTACTGTATAACACTAATTTATAAAATATGTCCCTAGTTTTGGACCTTCATCCTCCCATTTTGTCAGTCTTTGTCCAGATTTCTTGCAATGACAAGTTGTGAGGTATGCTACAGATATGTGACATCTCCTGCAAATAGGCCCCTGTGATGACCACTGTGATACAAAGCAGTTAACCTCACCACAAGTGAACATGCAGATATTGCAAAATAGCTGAGAGTAACAGTTGTGTGCATGGTCACGTGCATGACCTTAACATGCCTGGGGTACTGGTGAGCCACAGCTGGAAAATCCTACATTCACTGGCTTCAGGCTGCTGTCCCACATGCAGACCAGAGGGACCTATGTAGTTGTGGAGGAGAGGTATTGTCAGCAGACTCACATTTGGCATTGGTACAAGATGAATGCTATGTGTCTGCACAGGTACAGTACAAGCTATGATAGTACACAATTTGCTGTCCCTCACAATAGATGTGCACTTGTGTACATTACTAAACCCCACCCACAAATGCAGTTTGAACTTAAATATGCAGCTAGACACTCTATTGAAGACAGTATGACTACTACATGAATAAATTGATGTGCACTGTGGCCTTACCTGGATGGTCCTTGCTTGTTGCCTGGGTGCCACCCACCTCCACGACTGGTGTTTCATGTGTTGAGTGTTGTATGGAGGCTGCCCCAAGGTTGGCAAGGAGCTCCTCTATTGCCGTAAGTGGGGCCTGTGTGGTTGGACCCCCACTCGTAGCAGTACAGTCACTGGCCATGGCAGCATCCCTTTGCCAGACACAACATATCAGGTTAGTTGCCCGATGCCTGACCTGATAGTATGTGTGGCTATGGTGGTCTAAGTTGTTCACTTTGTGGATGAACTCGTCCCACAGGGCAGCCCACCCCCACAGACTTTGTCGGCTCTGGCCTAACAACACTACATGGTGCTGTATTATTGCTTCCATAATAGCTGGAGTCTCCTCTGCAGTGTATGCCAGATGATGCTGCATGGCACCTGGACGACATAAATGGGGAACACATCACAGGACCTCAGACATTGCTCAGAGTTATTTACAGAGCCAGCACATTAATATTGCCTATCATTAGCCACAACTTACAACCACATCACACCCCTGTCATCTATCAGCACAGTATGAACCTGCATTGCACTCCTGGTCCTGATGTGTCATGCTTCCCTTGGTGAGGGCCAGTACATTGCATAAACCACCATTCATCATTCACGTTTGTGCAGATGGATGACAGTGACTGCCTTCCTTGCAGATAGGATGTCAATGGTACTCAGGCTTTGCTTGCATACAGTGTGTAATGGAGTTGGAAGCATATGCCTGAGTTCATGTAGGATGCAGATAGGAATGTTATCAGGTCCATGAAGACTTGCTTTTGTTGACTTTGATTAGGTAGTATGCACCTGCTCCCTGATGATGAGGGGAGGGGTGCGGGTGCTGTGCATATCCACTTACACTGATGGAGGGCTAGGGGGTGATGTTTGCCTTAAAACCTGTCTGCAGCAAGTTGGCTATAGCTATGATGTGTGTATGTGGTGTGACTGACCACCATTTCAAGGTTGGTTGGGTTTTTGCATCTGATATTGCAGATATATATGAAGACAGCCTTGTGACTGCCCTTGGTAGATGTGTCCATTTTGTAGTCATAGTTAGCCTTACAGTAATCCACCTGTGACCTTATATGCTCATTCAGACAAAGGTTGACTCGCTGCCAAGTTGGTGCCTGCTCCTACTTTGACCTGTACAGCCGACATAGTGACCAGTTATGTGGTTTGTGTATTGCTGCTGTCCAGCAAAGAGAATTACTCTACTTTGGTGGAGACAAGTTTTACAGGTAAGGTATTGCTGAGTCCATACAGCTATGTCGGTGGTCATATGACTGTTTGCAGTAGGCATGGACACAAGGTCATAACACAGTTGGACACCTCTGAAATTTCAACCTGATAATCATGCTTATTCTAGTACCCATGTCTGTGTCAGGGCAATGTAACAACCAGTAGCTGTAGAAATCTAACTCTGTAGGATGCACAGAAACTGAGATTACACACGTGTACAACATGTACAGCTTATTTACCTGCCATTTTGCATCCCATGTCTGTTGTTATGAGACAGTCAGGTACACCTACTCATACATAGATATGCACAGGTAATACCTGATATACATTTCTGTTTTGTCAGTATGGCACACTGTAGTTACACTCTTGCTGCTCAGTCAGTCCTGTCAACCTGTTAGAGCAGGACATCTGGAGGATGCCACACATACATGGGGGGCGATGGACCAAAATTAGTGACAAGCTGTAACACACTTAAGTCATTTGATAGCACAGTAGCCTTTGCATTCACAGACATACCCTGGAGGATGTCCAATGCTCATATGGCAGGAAGAGAGGAGAAAGGCTAGGAGTGTGTTAGTGAGGGTAGGAACTTCTAATGTTGGCAGTATGACTGGTATGGGGACAGAGCTAGCTGATATGATGGACAGAAGGAAGGTTGATATATTGTGTGTGCAAGAGACCAAATGGAATGGGCATAAGGCTAGGTGTATCAGAGTCGGGTCTGAATAGTTCTATCATGGTGTGGATGGGAGGAGAAATGGTGTAGGAGTTATCCTGAAGGAACAGTATGGCAAGGTTGTTTTTGGAGGTGAAAAGAGTGTCAGATAAAGTCATGTTAATGAAGCTGGAAATTGATGGTGTAATGATGACTGTTGTTAGTGTATATGCTCCGCTAATTGTGTGTGCGATGAATGAGACGGAAAAATCTTGGAGCGAGTTGGATGAAGTGGGGATGACTGTACCCAAGGGTGAGAGAGTGGTGATTGGAGAAGATTTTAATGTACATGTTGGTGAAGGGAAGAGAGGGGATGTGGAAATGATGTGTAGGTATGATGTTAAGCAAAGGAATCCAGAAGGTGAGATGGTGGTGGAGTTTGCAAAAAGGATGGACATGGCTGTGGTGAATACGTATTTTAACAAGACAGAGGAGCATAAGGTGACATACAAGAGTGAAGGAAGATGCACACAGGTGGATTATCTCCTATGTAGGAGGGCCTGTTTGAAGAAGATTGGAGACTGTAAATTGGTGACAAGGGAAAGTGTAGTTAGGCAGAATGGAATGTTGGTCTGTAGGATGATGTTGGTGATCAAGAACCAGAGTAGGAATGTGAGGGCAGCACCCAGGATCAAATGTTGGAAACTGAAAAAGGGTGATTGTGAGGCTGAGTTCAGGGAAGAGTTAAGACAGGCAGTGGGTGGCAGTAAAGCGTTACTGAATATCTGGGTAACTACAGCCCAGCTAGTAAGGGAGACAACTAGAAATGTGCTTGGTGTGACATCTGGACAGAGGAAGGAGGACAAGGAAATCTGGTGGTGGAATGAGGAAGTACAGGAGAGCATACAGAGAAAGAGGATGGTGAAGAAGAAGTGGGATTCTGAGAGAGATGAAGAAAGTGGACAGGAGTATAAGGAGATGAAATGCATGGCAAAGAGAGGGGTGGCAAAAGCTAAGGATGAGGCATATGAAGGGTTGTATGAAAGGTTGGACAATAAGGATGGAGAATAGGACCTGTACCAATTGGCTAGACAGAGAGACCAAGCTAGGAAGGTTGTGCAGCAGATAAGGGTGATAAAGGATAATGAGGGGATGTACTCACAAGCAAGGAGTGTGTTGAGCAGATGGAAAGAGTACTTTGAGGGGCTGTTGAATGAAGAGAATGAGAGGGAGAGTAGGTTGGATGATGTGGGTATGGTGAATCAGGAAGTGGAAAGGATTAACAAGGAAGAAGTAAGGATAGCTATGAAGAGGATTCAGAATGGAAAGGCTGTTGGCCCAGATGATATACCTGTGGAAGCATGGAGGTGTTTAGGAGAAATGGCAGTGGTCTTTTTAAACAGATTGTTTAATGTAATCTTGGAAAGTGAGAGGATGTATTAGGGGTGGAGAAAAAGTGTTTGAGTACTGATTATAAGAATAAGGGTGATGTGAGGAGCTGTAGTAACTACAGAGGGATAACACGGATCAGTCACAGCATGAAGTTATGGGAAAGAGTAGTGGAGGCTAAATTAATAAGGGAGGTGAGGATTAGTGATCGGCTCAACACCGTAAAAATTCACTGCCCATCATTAGCAGACCGGAGTTCTGCTGTGGCGACCCCTAACCGGGAAAAGCCAAAAGACAGTATGGTTTCTTCCTAGGAAAGAGCACTACAGATGCAATGTTTGCTCTGAGAGTGTTGATGGAGAAGTATGGAGAAGGTCAGAAGGAGTTGCATTGTGTCTTTGTGGACTTAGAGAAAGCGTATGACAGGGTGCCTAGAGAGGAGTTGTGGTATTGTATGAGGAAGTCAGAAGTGGCGGAGGAATCTGTAAGAGTGCTACAGGATATGTACAGGGGTAGTGTGACAGTGGTGAGTTCTGCAGTGGGAGTGACAGGTGCATTTACGGTGGAGGTGGGGTTACATCAGGGTTCAGCATTCAGCTCTGAGCCCTTTCTTATTTGCAGTGGTGATGGACAGGTTGACAGACAAGATCAGACAGGAGTCCCCATTGACTGTGATGTTTGCAGATGACATTGTGATCTGTAGTGAGAGTAGGGAACAGGTTGAGGAGACCCTGGAGAGGTGGAGATATGCTTGAAAGAGGGGAGGAATGATGGTAAGCAGGACTAAGACAGAATATATGTGTATGAATGGAAGGGAGGATAGAGGAATGGTGAGGATGTAGGGAGTAGAGTTTGCAAAGGTGTATGAGTTTAAATACTTTGGATCAACAGTTCAGAGTAATGATGAGTGTGGGAGAGAGGTGAAGAAGAGCATACATGCAGGATGGGGAAGGTGGAGAAGAGTGTCAGGAGTGATTTGCGACAGGTGAGTACCATTAAGAGTAAGAGGGAAGGTCTACAAGATGGTAGTGAGACCAGCTATGTTATATGGGTTGGAAACAGTGGCATTGACAAAAAGGCAGGAGTAAGAGCTGGATATGGCAGAGTTAAAGATGTTAAGATTTGCACTGGGTGTGATGAGGGTGGACAGGATTAGGGATATGTATGTTAGAGGGTCTGCCCAGGTTGGACAGTTTGGAGACAAAGCCAGAGGGTAGCAGGATTATGTTGGTTTGGAAATGTGCTGGGGAAAAGGATGGTAAGGATGAAGCTGCCAGATAAGAGGAAAAGAGAATGGCCTAAGATAAGGTGCATGGATGTGGTGATAGAGGACATGCAGGTGGTTAGTGTGATACAGCAAGATGCAGAGGACAGTAGAAAATGGAGACAGATCCTCTGCTGTGACACCCCCTAATGCTAACAGCCAGAAGAAAAAGAAGGAGATGTTGTAATGTCAGTCTTCACAGGTTGCTAATGATTTGCCAGACATAACACAACTCTATGAGTAAATGACTACAAATATGGAGCACACATATGGTCAGTGTGCATAACACTGGACAGTTGAATGGTATGAGCTCAGCATATCACATGCAATTCAACACACACATCTGCAACAGTATTTCACTATGCAAATACCCTGTATAGGTCTCTTACATTTCTGTGACAAACATGTATATCATAGTTGTATTCACAATTAACATATGGATATCTACATCATTCCAGTAGCTGGTCTAGCAGTGTCACAGTCAGTATTGTTCAACACACACTCCAGTAGTAGTCATATGTGAGCCATCCTTTCCTGGGGTGACTCAGGGGCCTGAGCTGTGTTCTGTGTCTCTGCAGACAGACCCATTTGCTACGGCCATAGGTTCTGATCAGCAATATAGCAGTACAGCAAGTCTTGTTGAGACATATTTGTTGAACTTCCTATTTCCCATTAATACATACCCCCTACTGTATTCAATTACATGCTTACCTGTTTGACATACCTTTTTTTTTTTCAGGTATGGCTGTTTTGTTTCCAATATGTGTAACTTGGTCTCTTGGTCTGTGTGTGTGTGTGTGTGTGTGTGTGTGTGTGTGTGTGTGTGTGTGTGTGTGTCTCCCCCCCTCCGATGTAGGGTATACATCTGTTTTGCATAGGCAGCAGCTTGCCTTTTGTAGGCAATGCTCATGAGCAGATGATGACCTGTGCACCAGTTGGTGTCCCCTACTTGCTAATTGCATGCATAAAACTGTGGTGTTATTCCTATAGCCAATGACATGGCAACAGACTCCTATAGTACTTCATGTGGGCATTGCCCCTTTTCCTTGCCTGTGAGGAGAACTTCATGGAAGTGTGTGAACAAGAGCATCAGAGAGGGTAGTTGGAAATACCTCTTACAACAAAAACTGTGGAGACAGCCCAACAAACTGGGGGAGAATGTTCCAGACATAAGGACAGAATGTAAGTATTGCTATTATACAGTTGAATTAATGCTAGTTTAATAGGGTTTGTGTGGACATGGCTTTTCTGCACAATTTTAAGTCTGACAGTATGTGGTTGACATAACTCTCAATTGTAGGGCTATCCGCAGAACGGCCAGATTTTGGACTCTCATGTTTGGTGTGTTCTTCAGACATTTTTTGTCTTTGCAAAATCAGTAGCATACTGTGGAGATTGCAGTCAGTAAATGGTATCATCCAGTTGTGTTTCTGACTTCATATCCCTCAGAAAATATATGTTACAACACACCCTGTTACACCAGCATCTGTCTCAGTTTATAACAGCAATATTTCACATATGCCCCTGTTTTGGGGCCTTTGTCCCCCAAGTATGTCAGGCTTTGTCCAGATGTCATGCAGTGAGAGTGTGATAGGTAGGGTGTATCATTATTTAGTGCCTTCAGTCCTGATACCATCCCAGTGATGTATCAGACTGGCAGACGTTATGTGTAAGAGGCCTTATATATGAAGACAAAGCCTGGACATTCTGTGGGACTCTGAACAGTTGAGAGGGCTGTGTATTTATGGCAATTGTTGACAGACTGTCAGGATTGTGTAGCAGTGTAGCATGTCAATGTTAGTTGGCCTGTGTAGGGAGGGGGGTAGATGTATGTGTTATGGCTCCTTTTCTATCTGCCTGTGCATGCTGCTCCAGTTTCTGGTGGTCTATCGGCTGTATATATTTGTAGGGGCAGACTGAGACATGTCCCATACCATGGTCAGGTGTCATACTACACTGTGAATTGAGCCAGTATATGTGGGGGTAATGTGTGAGTGGCAAACATGTTGAGATGTTTTTGTTCACACAGTCCTTATACTGTACTGGTCCTCTGGCTTACCGGTATGTCACTGTGACTGTGGTGGAATTGGTTGTTGGTATTCACTTTCACACTGCTGTATGTTTTCAGTGCTGTTACATCCCTGTAGTGCCTGATATATTTGCTTAATTCCCCATAGCAGATTTGGGTTAGTGTTGTCTCAGTCTGACTGTAGTTTGGACAGTGCTTGGTGGCATGCCTAGCAGCTGAGTGTAGTGTCCCTAATGTAATGTTATGTCCAGATATTTGTAGAATGTGAATGTACTGATGCCTGGCCCCCATAAGTGTTGTGTATTTCTGGCACATAGGTGGGATGATGTGAGGATTTCAGTCACTAACTAGTGAGAAGTAATTGAGTGTTGGACTTGTGCTATTTCAGTCAATACATGTTAGGACAGACAGGAGGGTGTTACTGCAGCACCTGTGTCAGCTTATCTACTCCAGTATTTCAGATATGTCCCTATTTTCGTGGCTTTCTCCCCCCACTTTGTCAGGCTTGGTCCAGATTCATTGCACTAAGGGGTTCTGAGCCTACATCTCGACTGGCCGGATTGTTGCAGAATGTCCAGTTTTATTGCTCAAATTTCTGGTCTGTTCCACAGATTCATTATTTTTATTTCCTTGGTAAATCACTGTGATGATCTGAGGATTTCTGGCAATAAATGATGACATACATTTCAGTTTCAAAACTCACATCCTTCAGAACATGTATGCTGAAACAAACCCTGTCACTCTGGCAACATTCAACATTTATAAGAGCAATTTATTTATTTTATTTTATTTATTTTACATTTGTTAACTGGGATGATCCAACTGGACACAGGTCCATTTTTAGCAGAGGCCCGGGGAGAAAAGCTCCACAGTAAGTAACATTTTATACAATATGCTAAAATACAGTATACAGAGAATTTTCAAACAAAATGTTAAAATACAGTATACAGCAGAAGACATAACAAGACCTATACATACAGGAAAAATAGTTACACATGGTTAATAACAGAATAAGTATACAAATTCAATCAGCATTAGGAGAAGACCTAGACTGTAATATATATTACAGTAGGTATATTAGGAAGTGAGGTATATAAGTGGAATAATTTGAGGACTTATGTAATACATGGGCATCACCACTTATTCTTTAAGTGTGTTCTAAGTGAGTTTTTAAAGTGAGAAGAGGTAGGGGCAACAATCAGAGCAGGAGGGAGATTATTCCAGGTTCTATCTATGGAGTGGGAGAACAGCGTTTTCCTGCAGTATTGTTAGCCCTAGAGATACAGAGGAGGGGTTTGTTGGAAGATCGGAGAGGACAATTTGTATTATAGTGGGTGAGAAGTTGGCCTAGTGCAAGGTTTTTTTCTGGATGTGTTACCACATTGTAGGCAATGACTAATTGGTGATAGGTTAGTAGTTGGGGAAGTTCCAGCCGTTGCAGTTCCCTTAGAGCCTGGCAATGGTGGCTTCTAAAGGTGGAGTTGTTTGCAAACTTGGTGATTTCATTATAACATGATTCAAGTCTGGCAAAGTCAAATTTTCTAAGCTGGGTAAGAAGTGGAGCAGCACACATTAGGGTAAACAAGAGGTGAGTTTGAGCTAGGGTAATCCGTGCTTGTCTCGAGATGGATTTCATGTGCCTATATAGTGTTCCCATTTTTTTATGGACTTTTTGATAGTTTGTGAAATGTGGACATCAAGGTGTAGATTTTTATCAATTTCAATGCCTAGGAGTTTGGTATGGTCAGAAGGAGAGATGATAGTGCCATTTTTGGAGGAAATAGTGAAGGATAGAGGAGTAGAAATGGTTTTGTTGGGGGTGAAAAGTAGTAATTTGGTTTTATTAGGGTTTAGGATAAGTTGGATCTGAGTAATCCAACTTTCCACAGAGCTAAAGGATTCCTGGGTGAGTTTTTGTAGGGTGGGAAGTGATGGAGCTGAACAGATAAGAGTTGAATCATCAGTGCATTGTATAAGTGAAGCATGCTATGTGGTGGTATGGAGATTATTGGTAAATATGGAGAAAAAAAGTGGGCCTAATATGGAGCCGTGTGATACACCTATGGTAGTTGGGAGTAAGTAAGGGGGATAGTGCACTTTGCCATTGGACAGATTGTTGCCTATTTGACAGATGGCTTTTAAACTAGGCTATAGCAGAAGGGGCAACGGATAGATGTCAGGGTGTCTAGTAGTAAGTAATGTGAAACCATGTCAAATGCTTTGAAAAGGTCTAGAAATATTGCAGATACAAAATTATTGTTATTTCTATGTTGGTTGATCAGATTGGTGAAAGAGACCAGAGTGGTGGTTGTGCTATGGTGTTGTCGGAAGCCATGCTGTGTGGGGGAGAGGAGATAGTGGGAATTTAATGTGGCTAAAAATGGACTTGTGTTACCTGAGAATGTATATATTTCTCTAGAATTTTAGATAAGGGGAATGGAATGGCAATGGGGTGATAATTTGAGTATTCATAAGCGTTTCCACCTTTATGTAGTGGAATAGTGTATGATACCTTCCATAGCTGTGGGACATATGCTTCTTGTATGGAGCGATTGATAAGAATATAAATAGCATAGGATAAGGATTCAGCAGCTATTTTTAGGAAGTTGGCTGGTAGATTCCCAATGGCAAGGGTGGTAGGTTTCATTTTAAGGAGGTGTTTTTTAATTGTTGAGGTGGGAATGGGTGGGAGTGTAAGGGATGGGATGTTGTCAGGGCATTTGGTTGGGTTATATGTACGGCTGTTTTTGGATAGTTGGGAGGATAGTGTTAAGATGGATTCTGTGGAGTGGTGATTGAATTGGGAGACAATGTCCTTACTGATATTAATGGAATTAGGAGTGGGAGTGGTAGTTTTGCCTGGTTTTAGGAGAGAGAGTTAATGGCATGTCAAAACTTGTAGGGATCTTGTAAATGTTTGTTTTGGATATTGAGGAAGTAATTTTGTCTATCAACCTTAGTTTGTCTCTTGGCCTGATATCTAAGTTGTAGGTAACTTTGGCTAGGCTAGTATTGCATTTCTTCCAAATTCTCCAAGCCTTATCCCTTGACTTTAGAAGGGCTCTAGTTTCCCTAGTTAGCCATGGTGCATATTTTGACTTGGCTCTTATTTTCCTAATTGGTGTGAGTCTATCAAAGGATATTGATGATAATACTGTTGAAGCAGTCAACGGCTTGGTCTAGATTTAGGGTTTGTAGGGGTTTCCAGTTACTATGTTTTAGAATACTGTTTAGTTCTTGTATAGTTAGTTTACGATCATCTCTGATTTGTCTAAAAACAATGCGTTTGGCTATGTTGGTACGTTTACACAGGAGGAAGGTGAGGAGATGATCACTAAGACCATCAGGAAGACATCCAGTCTGGTAGTTTTGTTTGGGGCAGTAAACTAGTGTCCAATCTAGAATAGACAGTTTGTGTTTTTTTGTGGATTCTAGTAGCTTCTTGGATAAGTTGGATAAAACTGTTAAGATTAATATGGTTAGTGGAGTTGTTAGAGGTACTGGCTGGCCAATCAGTGTCCAGATCACCTAGTAAGATGGTTTCTTGGGGGAGATTATCTGTGGCCCATTGTAACATTTCTTCAATGATGGGGGAGTTATTACCTGAGGGGCTATAACTGCAGAGAATGATGACAGTTTTTGTGACATTTATGCTTAGGGTTGAACCTAAGGTTTTGGCATTTTGAAATTTAGGTATGGGGATTTGTAGAGGTTTGATGTTGATTGTATTTTTGTAGAGGATAGCAACTCCACCTCCCTTTTTGCCCAGTCTATCCAGTCTTAGGATATTATATCCTGGTGGGAGAATTTCTTCATTTTTGGGTACAAGGTTTTAGCCACGTCTCAGTAATGGTTAGTATGTCAGGGAAGTAGTGAGCTATAAATGCATGCAGGTCAGAACGTTTGTTAGAGATACTTCTGATGTTGACATTCAGAATCAATAGGTCAGAGATTTTCCTAGCAGAAAGTAGAGAGTAGAGAGTTTTGTGGTCTAGGATTTGGGTGTATGTTTCCAGATATAAGTAGATTTTTAGTGATAAACTGTATGTGTTTAATTTTGTGCACTATGTCTATGTTGGATCTAAATGATGTTTTTCTAGTGTAAGATGGTGTTGTGTGAGACTTATGAATGGATAGAATTAAGCTGTCTTTAAATAATGTAGAAGTGATAGGAAAGAAAATGTGTGAGTGCATATTTGTTTGAGAAAGTGTTATGTGGAATGATATATTTTCTAGTGATGTTTGTATATAATGATGTGATGTTTGTTAGGTATGTAAGGGTTAGGAAGAGAAATCCTAAGATTAATGGCATTTTATGAGGGAGTAGTGGTTGGGTCTTAATGGTTTTGGGGTTCAAGTATGGGTGTGAGTGTGAATGCATGGCAAGTAGATACTATGTACCTTTTTAAGGTAGAAATTTGATAGGTGGTGTGTATGACAGGTCGTTGATTGGAGGAGGGTGTGGTCAGGTGATCTGGGGTTAGAATAAATGTAGAGGTAGTGGGGGTGAGTGGGAAATGGGGACAAGGGTAGGGGAGTAGAGTGAGCCGAGTTTAGCAAGGTGAATGGAGAAGGGTATACCAGTCCTCGAGACTGCAGAACCTATCTATAGGGCTGGTCAGGAAAGAACAGTAAAATGAAGATGCCTCTGTAATTAAGCAGGAGTGGGAGGGAGTTGTGCAGGTTCAAGGTGGGGGAGGGGAATAGACTCAAATTAATACAAGGTTGCGAGTTAGAAAAACTGGACTAGACCAACTGCTAAAAAGGAAACAAGAAAACCAAACTAAGCAGGGTACACCAGTCCTCAAGACTGCAGAACCTATGCCCCTAGTTTTGGAGCATTGTCCCCCATTTGTACAACCTTTGGCCAGATTTCTTGAACTAAGAGGTTAAGAGATATGGTTCTGAGATATGACTCCACTACATGTTATGAATATATATATATATATATATATATATATATATATATATATATATATATATATATATTTAAATGCCAATAAAACCAAACTCCTGCTTTTCAGACCCAATAGGAAGTCCCCCCTCTCTGACTTCTCTATTACCTCTAATAATGGCACACACATAGTCCCTGACTCTACCACTAAACTGTTAGGTATTACAATTGACAATAACCTCACTTTTAAAGACCACATTAATAACACTATCAAAACCGTAAATAGTAAACTTGGCTCCTTATTTAGAATTAAAAACTTTTTATCTCCACAGGCTAAAATTACACTTGCTCAATCTCATCTTATTTCCACTCTTCTTTATGCCTCTCCCATATACACTAACTTAAAGAAAAAAAACCTTACTAAACTATCACATGCTTACAATAGCATTGCTAGATTTGCTACAGGAAATCCTTTTAGAACTCACCACTGTCTTAACCTATTACAACTAAACTGGCTAGAATTGAACAATACCCTACTAGTCTCCCAACTTACCTTTATACACAGGTTATTTCACCAACCGGAAAATACCCCCATACTTTCTGATCTCATATCTCCCTATTCTAATCTAAATTCACTGCACTCCTCTAATAAACCTCTTGTGAAGCTAACTAAGTCCAATAACATTGCAGGCGATTCACTTTTTTCTAACACCATAGGTAAACACTGGAACTCACTACCTACCACTCTAAGTAGTATGTCATCACCTTTCCTCTTTAAACAAAAACTCAAACAACACCTAAAAACACTCTGGCTATGCCCATGCATCAACCCTGATTAATCTTATGACTCTACTTATGAGCTTTACCTTCTCCTTCCCCTCCTACTCTCTCCCATCTGAAGAACTAGCTCTAAATACCTTTGTTAATTAGTCTCTCTTTCAATTTAATTAACAATTCTAGATGGTTGCATTTTTTTCTTTGCTTATATATATTTACTCTCTATGAATATCCTACTAAGTTTAACTCCCCTACTCCTATACTGTAAATAGAAGTAATATGTCCTCACTAGCATAAACTTTCTCATATATTTTTTGTTTGCACCTTAATTCTGTATGTACTTTTTTTTACTAACCATTGTTTGCTTTCTTTTATTTAATAACTTGTTGTACTAACCTAAATGTGGAGCTTTTCTCCCCGGGCCTCTGCTGAAAATGGAAATATATCCAATTGGACTAGCCCGGTAAACAAATGTAAAATAAAATAAATAAAAAAAAATATATATATATATATATATATATATATATATATATATATATATATATATGGGTCTACCTGACATGGTCGACAGGCCATATGATCGACATTCATTTGGTCGACAGTTCATTTGGTCGACAGGCATGTTATGTGGGGGGCGAAGCCCCCCACACCCCCCTCCAGGGTCGCATAACATTGGGGAGAGGGCAAATCTGCCTGTCGACTAAATGAACTGTCAACCAAATGAGTGTCGATCATATGGCCTGTCGACCATGTCAGGTAGACCCATATATATATATATCTATCTATCTATCTATCTATATATATATATATATATATATATATATATATATATATGGGTCACCTTCATTTCACCTAAAGTTCATTTACCCAACAGAAATTTCAGGCAGCCCAATTGCCTGACAGCTTATTTGCCCAACAGTTCATTTGCCTGACAATTAGAAAAAGGCAAGTAAAAGTTTTTTGTCCTTTTCCTCACTGTAGTGTGATCCTGGAGTTAAAATATATAGTTGGGGGGGTGTGGGGGGTGTGGGGGGCAAAGCCCCTACCTACTTTGGTTTTATATTGTGCAGTTTTTTTTATTGCTCACTAAAACCAACATAGGTGGGGGGCTTCACCCCCCACACCCCTCCTAACTATATATTCTCACTCCAGGATCGCACTATAGTGGGGAAAAGGACAAAAACCTTTTACTTGCCTTTTTCTAATTATCAGGCAAATGAACTGTTGGGCAAATGAACTGTCAGGCAATTGGGCTGCCTGATATATCTTTTGGGAAAATGAACTGTCAGGCAAATGAAAGTGACCCATATATATATTTCTATTTATATTATGTATATACTTTTCCATATATATGCATTTCCATACATATTTGCATGTGTATATATGTATATATATATATATATATATATATATATATATATATTTATACAAAACCTGACCGATTCTGCATTCTGCAGAATCTTTTCCCTACTGTTGAATGACTCTACTGCATGATATGTTTGAAAAAGCATCAGCAGTCCTTGCAACTCAAATTGTATAGTGGTATATTTCTCTGAATATGGTGTACAGAGACCTGGATTTGAGACTTGGCAGGGCTGTTTATTTTATTGTTAGGCAGAGCAGTGGCTGATGGAAACAAGAGTGACTAAAGCAGGTTTAAGCAGTTGTAAGCGGGTTTGCATGGATTTGATTGATGGTAAGCGATGCCAACTGATGGTTAATGTACAGTTGCTTAATCCATGTTTTTTTTACTTAGCATCATGCAAACTCCCTTACTCCCACTTATTCATGCTTACACATGCTTACACCTGCACTAATTTCTTTAAAAGGAAAGAAAAAGAGGTAATAGGAAAGTTGTAAAAAAGGAGCACACAGAGGGAAAATCAATATGAAAGATAGCTAGGAATGTGAAGGACAGGTGTAGGGAAGGTCTATAGCTGTCCATTTCTTATACAGCAACAGCTGTGCATTTGTACAGAATTTGGAGGTAAATTTGGACACTCAAACCCCAGAGAGAGGGATGAAGACAACAGAAATGTGTTGTTAAGCCAATTGGACTGGATTACATGTGTCCAGTGGACATGTGTCTGAAATGGACAGCTATGTATGGGGCGATATTTTTTTTTTGGGACAGATGCCCTTTTCTTTTTTTTTTAGGTGAGAGAGGGATATTGGGGAAGGATTGTAGGTATGTCTGGGGAGGTAGATTGGGTAGGGAGACAGACAAGACAGCCGACAGGGGCAGTATATGACATGTGAGGGGGTAAACACATTTGACGGGGAGGGTGGTTGGGAATCCAAAGCCCATGGTCCCCCATATGGTTACAGTGGATTGTGATCCCCACCCATGGGTAGTCCCCACTGTACCTTCACGGCCCCAAAGGTGGCTGTGCTGGGGGCTGGACAGGAGGGGCAGCCTGCCCCTCGAGGTGCACCAGGTGGCCCTTAATCTGACACAGCTCCTCTCCAAACTCAGATCAAAGGGTGCTGCACACCAAACCCCGGACCTGACTGCAGGTGATGGCCTACTGTCCACGCCCACTCTCAGGGGGGATGGGCCCCACCCCTGTGGCAGTTCCACTCAAAGGTGGTGCAGGACCAGCACACGAGGGAGATCTGGGTTGGGTCCCAGACATGCTTGGGCTCAGTGCCACGGCCAGATGAGGTGGGTCAGGTGGATCCACTGGAATCTGCCTTCCCAAATGTACTATGGTGTTGAGGTTTTACAAAATATATAGGTTAGTCATGAACAACAAATTTCAAGATTAGTTATAACAGCATGCATGAGTGTTCCAATTAACCCCATAAAACAGATTTGAAACAGCTGCATAGCGAACAGAGCACATGTATAAATGGAACAACAGTATGCATCATAACAGCATGCTTGTAAGATTGACGGCAACAGGCCACCAACAATGGTATTTGAACAAGATATATTAACATGCAAGCAATCAAACATATTAACAATAATATAACACAAGTCCCAACATTGGGTTGGAGCACAACATACCCATAGTATAGCACAAGGAACAAGAAACTAAAGGTAATGCTGCTAAACACCAGAAGTCTTAACCTCAAGATGCATGCACTCGAAGCTCTCCTCAGTATAGAGAACATCGATATCTGTGCAGTGACAGAAACCTGGTTCAAGGCTCCAGAGAGCACCCCAGCACTATCAGGTTATACCTCATATCATGCTTTTCGGCCCCAAAACCCAGACTGAACCACAAAAGGAGGGGGAGTTTCCATATTTATCAAGGATATCCACACCTCCAGGTTAGTGGCATTGCATGAAGTATCTGAGACCATCCATGTGCAACTGACAGTGGGCAAGACTTCTTTTCACTTTATAGCATCCTACAGACCACCCTCTCAAAGTCAGGAATCCCACTCAGCTTTCCTGAAAACATTGGAGAACATGAAGATCTCTCCAAACACCATTATATTGGGTGACTTCAACTACCCAAACATAGACTGGGAGCATTACTCAAGCCCCAGCACCTTAGCCCAAAGGTTCCTTGAATTTATAAACTCAAATGCTATGGAACAACTAGTCACCACTCCCACAAGAGGGGAAAACATACTAGACCTGATCATTACCAACATGGGGACTCTATGCTCCATACCAGAAGCATATCCCTCATTGGTAAGATCAGACCATAAATTAATTTCACTGGATATCCACATCCCGACTCCACCCCAGCCCAGAAAACCACAGTGAAAAACTTCTCAAAAGTGAACTTCACACTTCTCAAAACTGAAGTGGAATCCTTCAAGGCCCCAGGGCCAGTGGAAACTACGGCCCAAACTGCAGAATCCTATATAAATGCATTCTACGGACATCTCCAGGAATGCATGGATCATACTATCCCAAACAAAATCAAGACCCAATCATCCAAAGGCAGGCATCCAGTCTGGTGGACCTCAGCCATAAATAAACTGTACAACAGAAGGACGAAGCTACTACATGATAGAGCAAAATCCCTAAAAGGGAAGGCATCTCTGATCGGTACTAGCAAATAATTACGATCCCTCATAAAATCCTCCAAGGCCAGCTTCGAGAGAAAAATTGCACAGGACACTAAAGACAATCATAAGGCTTTTTTCAGTAATGTTAGGAACCTGGGATGCAACTCCCAGACTTGTTCTGAGTTGATTCTAAATGACAAAAAATACACTGAACCTACAGACATCGCCAATATCCTGGCAGACAGGTTTAGTGCAAACTTCTCCACCCCCTCCCCCTCAAAAGAGCAAGTATCTATCCCGGCGGAGTGCAGCCTCCCAAACATCTCTGATGCTCAGGTGAAGGCCGCCCTCTCCAAAGCAAAAAACACTGCTTCCATGGGACCAGATGGCGTCCCGAGTTGCGTTCTACATGAACTCCAAGAAGAATTAATCCCTCAAGTAAAACTGCTGTACAATCTCAGCCTTACTACAGGATATGTGCCCAAAGAATGGCGTACAGCAACAGTGGTCCCACTCCACAATGGTGGCACCTCTGCGGACCCGGGAAACTATCGCCCCATAAGCCTGACTAGCCTAGTCTGCAAGACTATGGAGAGGATCATCATGGAACTCATAAACAAAGATATTGGGGACCTACAGACACTAGATCCTACCCAATTTGGCTTAGTCAAGGGCAGATCCTGCCTTTTGAACCTGGTCGACTTTTTCAAAACAGTCATCAAGGCCATAGATGAAGGGAAGGTAGTCCACACAGCCTATCTGGACTTCGCAAAGGCATTTGACACAATACCCCACTTGGGCATCATAGATAAGCTATCCAGCCTAAATATAAACCCCTGTGTTTATAGGAGCGTTTCTCCCCGGGCCTCCGCTGAAAACAGGATCTGTGGAACCTAGTCGGACTTTCCCGGTCAACAAATGTTAAATAAATAAATAAATAAATAAATGTCACAAGATGGGTCGCAAACTGGCTCAAAGACAGAACCCACAGAGTCAGAGTTGCTGGAGCCATGTCAGACTCGAAACTGGTCACAAGTGGCATCCCATAAGGTTCTGTCCTGGAACCTCTCTTGTTCGGTATTTACTTTTCTGAGGTACAGGCCAACGTGGGAGGACTATGGCTCATGAAGTTCACAGATGACTCCAAACTGGGCGCCATAGTTGACTCTCCAGCTGACACAAGCATCCTTCAAAAAGGTCTCACAGAGACGGATAACTGGTGTCAAAACCATGGTCTAAAGCTAAATGCCAAAAAGTGTATAGTCATACCCTTTGGCAAAAACAATGTGCCCACAAATTACCACATAGGTGGTAACCCATTAAGTACAGAGAAAGTAATTAGGGATCTGGGGACCCAAGTTGATAGCAATCTCTCCTTTGACAACCACATTGCCAAAGTGGTTAGAAAGACCTTCTACATAGCCCACCTCATCATGAAAGGATGCACATCTAGATCAAGAGAGGTGATCGTGCCCCTTTATTCATCCCTCATCAGGCCCATCATAGAATACAATGCCATCTTTGGGATGTACCTTACCTGACACCTGCAGCAATTAGAAAGACCCCAAAAGTACCTCACCAGGAGGATCAAGGAACTCAAACAGATGCCATATGCTGCTCGGTTAAAAAAACTCCAGCTCTACTCAGTTGCATACCGCCTACTACGGGGCGATCTATGCCTGACATATAAAGCTATGTCCAACCCAGAATTAATGGACATGCTCCACCTCAGTAAATCTAAATCCCTGAGAGCCATGCACTGGAGGGACTTGAACCTCAGCACAGAAATAAATAGAACATGCTGGAGGGACAGATTCATAACCCAGAGGCTCCCTTCGCTCTGGAATAGAATTCCAATTCATGTTAGGCAGAGCACCTCACTGACTCTCCTCAAGAAGAATCTTGATGAGTGGATGGGGGATCGTAGGTTTGTCCCAGGGATTACTTCCGTGTCATTATTAGACAGAGGCACAGTAAACTAAACTTTAAAAAGGGCACAGTATACTCAAATCAAGGGGTGGCATAAGCCAAACACAATTGGGCTAGGCTTATAAATGCCCCAGGGCAGATAGCCTAGTATGAACCTATGAACCTATGAACCTATGATGCAGATGAGGAGGGTGAGACAGAAAATCTATTAACAACTGTTTATGCTTCTATTTTTCACAACAGTACTGCTCAATACTCTACGCATCTGCTCTCATGTTACATCTACCTTTGGCCATAGCTTCTGTAGTAGAAACATACCTATTAAACTGTCAGCCTGTAATGGTATGAGGCAAACTTCGACAACTCTGGGTACATGACTAGAGGTGACTCATACATGTCGGGGTTACATATCTGGCACAGGAGTGGTACCCTGGACTGCTATTATGTGAGTGTGCTACAGTCATATGTCAGCTGTTTTTTTATCTGTGTCCAGGATTATTTGCAGCAGTGACCACTAGCCATGGCAGCATGACACTTGAGAGACATGTATCGGAAACATACCTCTCAACCTCTGAATGAATGAGATCTGAACAAAGTCATACATAAGAGTGGGACAAAGGCCCATTAATATGGACAATTTTTAGATAGTCCTCTTACAAACAGAAAGGTGATAAAATTACAGGTATTGCATTTGCATGACTTTTCTGATGGATATGACATCTAACACTTGTATGTCTATCATTATTTTCTAACTTCGGACTATAATGGTTTGCCACTGATTTGCCATGACACCACTACTTTATGTAAAATGTACCACAAATCTGAGACAAATATCTGGGCATTCAGTGAATATCTGTACAGCTGAGAGGTATGATTCTGGAAGAGTGCATAATGTATGTACCTACCCTACTGTCATTTCCAGGTATGTGGTGTGACAATTGAACAGTTGTACACAGTTTATTAGTATACCTTTCATACAACTACTGGCAACATTTACTTACTTGTAAAACCTGTGGGGAAAATATCTATCTTCATACCTAACTGTTTTTAAATTTATTCCTTATTCCTTGTGTGTAGATTTGCAGACATCTTAGTACCACTCCCTGGATTTGAACCATGTCTGGGTGTGCAAAAGTAACAGTGAAGCTATTTCTCATCACACTGAGCTACTGGAGAACTGCTGTTTCTTGTCTCAGTGGTTTCTGCCTAATAGTCTCTTGGTCAGACAGTCTAAACTTGATATTCTGTGATGCATGCATGACAGATAGTTATTGTACTGTGCATTACTTGTTTGGATTACTACAACCTGGAAAGCAAAGGTTAACACAAGGTAATGCTGGATGGAACACACTTTCAAACTTGACATATTACTATTCAGGGTTTAGAGCTTAGTGCAGTATATATTTCACATTTCATTTATATCTCGTTTTACAGCTATACAATCTACAGATTCTCCTAACAGCTTATTCACAGTTGTACCTCAGTTAATGTATGCTGTCACAGCCATATTTGCTGTGAAGAACCTGTATACAGTCTATATATATCTATGACAACATATCAGAATAAACACAACATTTTTTTAAAGGTCTTTATTGGACTTCAATATTCATCAGTCATACTTTTTTATTTATTCAGTTCACACAGTAACAGTATACCTACTCGCAGTAAGCAATGTAGTCCTTCCTAGCTATTTTAACAAAATACTGCAAAATAGATTTGTACTTATAAGCCTGTTGGTGCAGCCTCAGCAGTCTGTCACTATGGGCTTACATATTACTAGCCCACTCTGCTGCAGCCATAGGGGAGAAAAATACAGATTATGCATATCTATCACATTCTCAGGATAGTATTTGCTACAAACTACTTGATAGTGATATTTACACACTACTGGAGCATTCTGGGCCCATCCATCTTGGATCCACTGGTCCAAGAGCGCCCCCTTCCTATGCTTTAGGTCAGCATAGTGGTGCTGTACCCGCTCACCAGTCCGGGGATGCCAGTGGCACTGGTGAGGTCATGTGTGACATGGTCCCAGGCCTCTGCTTTGTATTGGGAGCCCTGGTACTGGCCCTGCAGCAGTCTCTCCTTATGTTTTTTATCTAGGAGTCCAACCATGACCCTGGACTCCCGAATACTCCAGCATCGCACCCAAAAGCACACTTCCTCTCCTACACCAGCCATTGTATCTGCACAGATGGACTATAAAAGATTATGGCTGTATTCCCACCTGCGCCATTTAAATAGTGCAATATTCCCACCCTTTGCTGTCATTGGACCATTTTGAAAAGGATAAGCTCTGCTAAGTAGTGCACAAATCTGCTAAGCTGGTTTTAACACTGCTTAAAGGGGAAGTTGTTGAGCAGTGATTAACTGTACGTAAATCCACTTAGCTGTGCTACCTGCTGCTTAACATTCACATCTTAGCAATGGTTACACCTGCTAAGCATAGCTGACCATTGCTAACCATTGCTCACATTTAATTTTTTAAATATATTAGAGGACTGATTTCATTTATTAAGTGTATATGATATACTTTACATGACATCACTCTATGCAGTTTCGTTACATTGGCAAGGGGTGTGACTATACTTGTATCAGGCACTTGTGTGTACATGGGTGGTTTCACATGTTATATGCACTCACACTTACATTGTACACCAGCTACACTACCCTGGTTGACAAAAAACAGTTGCTACATAATTTAAGTTTACAAAAATAATTTTAACACTACTTTCCCATATAAAACTGAGTTGCCTGTCTTGGTAATCGAACCATGAAAACCTCCATGTAAAGCCAGGACTCTAGCCATTACACTATTCTGGCTTGGAAACATCCCCTCTATATTTGTATTTATCCCCTATGGGATGTTTAAGCTATGGTAAGCAGAGGGCCATAATGCGCACACCGACTTAGCTACGCTAAAACATTCCTTAGCCTAGAAAAATATATATAATAGTTTATGTTATTTAAGTGAGTATTGTGGTGCTCTGATAAGTCAATGAGGACTGCAATTGGGAAATAATGGCAAACATTTGCCTTTCAGGTTCTATCCTTCAGAGATTCTTTCTAATAAATACCCTGTTTTCTATCAACTTTATAAGTGTGTGAGGGCAATTTTTCAGAGATGTCCCTATTTTATTGCTTGTTCCCCCCATTATTTGTGCCATTGTCCACATGGACTGCTGTCAGGGAATATTGGCATACATTTTCTTTCAGACCTTGATCCTTTGGTAAATCATGCTTATGCATGACCTGTTTTCTATCAACTTTCTAGGTTTGTGGGGCAATATGTATGTTGTGTCCCTTTTGAGGGATTTATCCCCCATTATTTGTGCATTTGCACACATTTCCTGTTTTACCAGGTTGTGGAGGTGTCATACGGCACTTTTACAATGCAGGGGGTGTGTCACAGAACCTGTCACACACCCCCTGCATTACTTTCCTGATGCCGTGTTTATTTAAGTGTCTGCGGACACTGAAATGATCATTTATTTCATTTCAGTGTCCACAGACACTGAAATACTGGCATAATATTAGAGTAATTCTCTAATATTATGCCAGATCTGAGTGCAGGGGGCATATTCAGTGTCCATCCACTACTTGGACATGCCCCCCTGCACTCATTCACATTTAATGTCCATATAGGTAGAACAGCAGCGCGCCTTCATGAATATGCAAGGCGTGCTGCTGTGTTATATAGACACAAACCACTCAGTGCAAGAATAGTGCTATTTTTGCATGGAGTTTATTGAATCCAGGGGATTGTATCTGTTACTACACTGAAACTGAGGGATAACATCTTTTGTTTATGGTCATGCTATAAAGAAAGATTTTTCAGCCATTCTTTTACAAATTTTCAAAAGGGATTCTCTAACCCAAATCCAATTTTGGCAAAACTCAAATAACAGTCTCAACAAATGCAGCTGAACAGACATTTAAGAAGACATAGCAAGAGGGTTCCAAAAAGAATTCAGGAACCACACAAAACCAAGGAAAGTTCAACAAGTCAGAATGAATACTTAAGGGACATTGTCTCCCCTTCCCACCCTGACAGTCCATTTTCCCTTCCATAAAGTCTGAATCTTAACTTTTCAATTTTTGCAGTAGATAGTTTCAGACAAATTAGTTCTGAAGATCATAAATCAAGGTTACAGATGGCAGTGGGAGGAAATTTGTCCTTTCAAGATGTAATCCCTCATCCACTTGACCAAACAGTTATTTCCACCTGTCCTTCAATCTGTCCTTCATGACATGTTTTCCTAGAGAGTGACAGACTCAGTTTTTCCTTCCCAGGTTAAAGGATGTTTTTAGTGCCAAAATAATATAATTCGTGGAGATCAGTTCTGGCTCTTTCTTTCTTAAACCTGTTTATGATAGTGCCAAAGTTTAAAATGTTGTCATTTCACAACCTGTTATGTCTTCTTCATCATTCATGTTTCCTAATAACGCTAGATGTAAAAGATGCTTATCATCACATTGCTATTTATCCAGACTTCAGGTGTTTCTTAAGGCTCTGCGTGTCTGGATCACATTATCAGTCCTTTGCCTTACCCTTTGGACTGTCCACAACACTAAGGGTGTTCATAACGCATCTAGCTCCAGTTATAGCTTACAGCAGGCTACAGGGTATCAACAGTTTACCATATTTAGATGACTTGCATATCTTTGCAGAGTCTTTTTCAAGGTGCCAGGAATATCTCACTTAAGTGAGAGATCGCTTACTCAAGCTGTGATTTAAAGAGAACATTCCAAAGTCTTTTTTTTGACCACAGGATTTTGTTCTTGGGATATCAGCTAGACATCTCAATTCAAAAAACTTTTCTTTCACAGGAAAAAAAAATAGATCTATATTTATAAGATTTTTACTCTGACTTCCATCACTGCAAGGAAATACTTTAGGAGTTCTCATGGCAACTAGAATGCTCATGCTACCCTGGCAGTTCTCCACATGAGAAAGATAGAATGGTGTTTGAAGTCTCTTTAGTCCCAATGCCATCATACTTTGTTCTTTCACATCCTATTGTGGGGGTTTGTCAGAAGGATAATCATTTGGTGGTCTTCTCTTATCTTACCCTGTTCCAAAGCAGTCAGTCACTGCAGACATCTCAGACTTTCCTTGTGGAGAAGTTTCAGGAGGGATAAAAGTACAAGTTGTGTGGGACACCAAGGAAAGATGCAAGCACATAAATATAAAAGAGGTGCTTGCCCTGATCAAGGCACTCATCTCCCTGAATCATCTTTGGTCCCTGGGACCTCTTCAGGTTGTTACAGACAATACCACAGTGATGCAGTACATCAAAAAGCAAGGGGGAACCTGGTTATACCATCTTTGCAGACTAGCCATGTTAGCTTGGGATATAGCTTTTTAGTATAATCTCACTCATAGGCATCCTACGTTCTATCAGAGCAAAACCGTGTGGCAGATAAGTTGAGTAGGACCAGAGCATGCCCCCATGACTGGAAACTGGATTGGAGTCTTCCAAAATTTGATCCATCTCTTTGCTTCCTCTCTGAACAATCAGTTGGCAAGATTCTGCTCCAGAACCCCATGCAAGGAGGCTTGGAAGACAGAAGACTTTTCTTTTCCTTGGACAGCAATGTTTTAGTATGCTTTTCCACTGATATCCAGGGTACTTCTGAAGATTCAGAAGGAATCCTCCAAGATCGTTGTGGTGAAAAACATTTTCTAGTTGGTGTCAATAACATAATCAGTACCCATTTAGGGTCAGTTGTTCTCTGGTTTTACAATATTTGTGTTAGTTACTATCCTATGGCCTTTCTTACTCCTCTATCATGGTTCCTTTATCAGCCATTTCAGCATGCCTGCCCATGGATGTTTTTTTTAAAAAAGGTTTTTCATAAGAGACCTCCAAAACAAAAACCCAAAAAACAAAAAGAACAAAAATGATAGCACCTCCTTGGGATCTTAATTTTGCTTTAGAAAAGCTAACACTTGTTCTATTTTAGCCAGATAGCCTGGCTGACTTGAGGCTCTTAACATGGAAAACAGTTTTTCTGCTTGCTCTGACCACTGTAAGGAGGATATTTGTGCTGCAAGTTCTTATGATAAGCCAACCATCCATCATTTTACCAGGGACAGGGTTTCTTTGAGAACTAATCCTTTTTATGCCTAAATGGCATCAGAGTTTACATTAAGCCACGCTACTGATCTCCCTCTCTTCTTTCTAGAGCCTAAACATGAGGGAGAAAGTATACTACATTCCTTGGATGTCCACAGACAACTCAGTTACTATCTTGACTGATCTAAATCCTTCAGATGTTTAGATCAATTGTTAATTTCTTGCAAAAGTAAGAAAGGACAACCTGTACCAAAACAGACTATTTCCCAATGTCTAAGGCTATTACCTTTTGTTATACTCACCATGACAAATCTATTCCAGAATGGGACAAGGCCCACTCTACTGGGGCCTTAGCTTTGCTTATGTCTTTTTGGAAAGGGTTGGATTCTAGAAATATTTTTGAAGCTGGTACTTGGTGCTTTGTACAGACAAATGACTATAAGTTTGATTCCTTCTCTGGACCAGCTCAAACTTTGCTAGGAACATTCTCCAAGGGATCCTCATCTCTTCTTCTTCTACCTCCCAAATGTAGTTCACTAGTGTAATCTAAATATATAGCTTAGGCTACAGCAGCAATGATTACTATGAAGAACTTAGTACAGTTGTGTAATAAAACTTACCATATCAGTAAAATGTTGGAATGATCACTGCTACAGTAGGTGCTCCCACCTTCCATCCCACTTGTTTCTTGGTTTACTGTTATTGCCAGGGTGTGGACTTTTATTATTTGTTTTTCCAAGCACTGACCTTTCAGGGCTCAGCCTCCCTTTGTCTGTTTGTGTGAAAGCTCTGAAGGACTTGAAGCCCAAACCTGTCATTTTAGTCAGCTCAGCTTGAGCTGTCTAATGGTTGGAGTCTGAAGAAGGTGCCCTGAAGCTTTGGAAGCTGGTCAACTGTTATATCCTATAGCAATAACCCACGCCTGGGTGTGGGTAATGCTAAATTTACCCACGGTTGGCATGGTTTGGTCCCGAGGGCGAAGCCCGAGGGACCAAACAAAGCCAACCGTGGGTAAATTTACCATTACCCACACCCAGAAGTGGGTTATTGCTATATATGACATTATTTAAGAAAAGAAACTATAACTTTTCTTAAATAATGGCATAGTATAATGCCTGTTTGCTGCCCTTCCGCAGATGTCTGGCATCCGCGGCAGTTCTGATGTACTGCGCGCCTGCGCAGTACATCAGAGTTGTGGGCAAGCAACGGAGAAAGCAAGGTCTCCGTTGCTTTTTTTTTCGCTATGTTAAATGAGTTTAACATAGCGAGACAGTTTAAAATAAGCAACGGAGATGTCCGTTGCTTATTTTAAACTGTCTCGCTATGTTAAACTCATTTAACATAGCAAACACTAAAAAGCAACGGAGATCTTGCTTTCTCCGTTGTTTTTAACACTGTCTCGCTATGTTAAATGGGTTTAACATGAGACAGCTTTAAAATAAGCAACGGAGATCTCCGCTGCTTATTTTAAAGCTGTCTCGCCATGTTAAACCCATTTAACATAGCGAGACAGTGTTTTAAAACGAGTTATACTAATGGAAAAAGTCCGGCGACGGACCTTTTTCCATTAGTATAACTCGATTTACAATGGGTACGCTGGCCAATCAGCGTGCACGTTTTGGGGGGGGTCATGGTATAATATCAGTATATAACATATATAGCTTAGGCTACTGCAGCAGTGATCATTTCAATATCTACTGTTATGGTAAGTTTACTTACACAACTGTACTTTCCCTCAACATTTCTAACAAAATATTCTGTATGGAATTTTTTAAATCTGACAACTTGTCCAGTGTTGCTGTTGTGCTTATTTTTTGTCTAGTTGGCCATATTAACTTGTTTTATTCTTATGTTTTGCACATAACTATGTGTAATTCAAATCCTATATCTTCATCAAGGAATCCACCTGTAAATGTTACAGGGAATATTCCTGACAGTGTCACTATCACTTTCTATAACAGTTGTAAAAAATGTAAAAATCTTGCAGCTACAAATATGTAATCTACAAATTGTTATAATATTATGGAATTGTTAAATAGCTACTTCAGTGTTCTTATAACTATTATAACTCCTACTGTACTGTACGTACATTTGTATACAACTTAATACTTGTATGCAAATTATAAACAACTGAATATTTTTGTGTGACTTTAGACAGCCAAAGTCATGGCTAAAAATGGTCAATAGACCAGCCCACCTACCAGTCAAAACATTTTAAAAAATAAATTAATAATGCTTTACAATTTTGAATGCCTAATTGTTGCCTCTTAGGCACTTCTGTAGTGTCCATTGTGTTGTGTTGTACAATTTGTTTTATGATCATAGGATCATAGGAGGTTACTAGGCTATTTGCCCTGAGGCCCTTATAAGCCTAGCCAAGAGTTCTGCCCATGTTTACACAAGTCAGCACCCAAAGCCCCTGTTAAGCAGGGGCACAGGTGGAATCCCAGGGGTGTATTTTCTGTTTCCCATCCAGTTATCCAGGTTGCGCTTTAAAAGGGATAATGAGGTACTCTGCTTGACGTGGAGAGGGAGTCTTTTCCACAGATGGGGGAGTCTCTGGGACACAAATCTGTCCTGCCAGCAAGTCCTATTGATATCACAGACCAGGTTGGGGTCGCATGTACGGGTTACTCGAGTGGAGCTTGAATTGACGATATGCAGCAGTCCCATCAAGGCAGGGTCTGCGATTGCTTTGTATGCCAGACAAAGGTCACCTCTGAGGAATCTATATGAAACTGAGTAGAGGGACAGGGCTTTTAGCCTATCTGAGTAGGGTAGATGTTTCAGGCCCTGGATTCTCCAGGTGAGGAACCTCTGTGGTCTCTCAAGCTGCTGCATGTGCTTTGCAAGGTACATGCTGAAGGGGGGCATTGTACTCAATAATTAGCCTTATAAGAGAGAAATACAGGGATGTTATGACATCTTTGTCCATGGATGAGATACCCTTACTTATGAGGTGGGCCATGTAGAAAGCTTTCCGTACAATGGAAGCAACATGGTGGTCAAAAGTAAGGCTGCCATCAACCTGGGTGCCCAAATCCCTCACTATTGATTGTGTACTTACGACATTGCTTTTAATGTGATAATATGTGGGGACGTCACTCTACCCAAAGGGAATGATGATGCATTTTTTGGCATTCAGCTTGAGGCCATGTTTCTGGCACCAATCATTTGTTTGTGTGAGACCCTTTTGGAGGATGTCCACATCACTTGGGGAATTGATGACCACTCCCAGCTTGCAGTCATCTGCCATCTTGGTCAGCCATAGCCCACTGGTTTTGGCCTGCACCTCAGATAAGTATATCCTGAATAACAGAGGCCCCATGACAGATCTCTGGGGTATGCCGTTTGTTACGGGTCTACTGCTTGAGGTAGCTTCCCCTATTTTGATTATTTGGATTCTATCAGTGAGCCAGTTTGCTACCCATCTGGTAACATATGGATTGATGTGTAGTTGAGAGAGTTTATCTATTATGCCCGAGTGGGGAATAGTGTCAAAGGCTTTGGCCAGGTCAAGGTAGGTGGTGTGCACCATCTTCCCCTTGTCCATGGTTTTGGTGACAGTCTCAAAGAAGTTGACCAGATTTAACAGACATGACCTCCCCTTGACAAAGTGTGGGATTGAGTGTTTGGAGGTTGCCAATGTTCTTGTTAATGAGGTCCATGATAATCCATTCCATGGTCTTGCAGGTCAGTCTAGTTAGGCTGATGGGACTATGATTTCCCGGATCGGTGGATGCTCCACCTTTGTGCAAATGGATGACAGTGGCTGTCATCTACTCAGCTGGGACAAAGCCGGTACTCATTTGGTTGATTAGGGTGCCTAATGATGCTGCAAGTTCATGCCTGAGTTCATGTAGGATGCAGCTTGGGATGTTATCAAGTCCCATCAAGGCTGTATTTTTTGACTTTGAAAGGGCAGTGATGACCTGTTCCCTAGAGATAAGAGGTGGGGGACAGGTACCGGAGATGTCCTGATTTACTGATGTGGGGGACAGAGGGGATAGGTTTTCACTGAATCCGTCAGCCAGTAGATTGACTATATCTACAGCATTTGTGTATGTGGTGTCCTTGACCACCAGTTCTGAGCAGATCCGGGTGCTTCCTTTGAGATTGCGGACATGAGTTTTGAACATTTAGTTGCTACCTCCTAGACCATTGCTGTTGTGCTCATCTTTACTGCAGTTGTCCATCTAATCTTAGCTTCTATTTCTGTGTTGTTGTTTAGCTCATTTAACAGTTATCTTGTGCTTGCAGTGTCCATTGTCTCTGTGTCTGCATTGTGTTTTTTAACCTGTGCTATTACACCTGTATTGTGTTACCCTTAAACTTGCTATATTGTTTACATTATGTGTGGCCCATGTGCTTGCATTGTGTTATTTTTAAGTCATACTATTACACTGTATTGTATGTCACTTAAATCTCACTGCTGTTGAGTTTACATTGTTATGGCCTCTGTGCCGGTAACCATTTGAAATGTTGGGACCCCCCTAGAGCAAATCCTGAAATGAGGAAACCGAATGGCTGAAACAGCAGACTCTTCCATATATTAAGTCTAAAATGCCATTTCTCGGAATATTCCCTTTTCTCCAAGTTATGGCAATCTCAAAGTTGGTATATATAAGTTCAAGGAGTGCAGTGGGGGCTTGCCCCACCCAGCCACAAAAAGATGTTTAATGGAGAAGAGATAATTTTGAGATTCACTCATTCTTTTTTTCAGCACTCAATAGGGAGCCTTTTGTGCCTGCACAGTGTCATTTATATCCTACCATATTATATTGTACAGTGTGTCCCCTTAAAACTCAGTACTGCAGTATTACAGTTTTGTTTAATTAATAATTACTTGTGCCTCTGCAAAAATCATTTGCTATCTTGTGCATACACAGTTTGGGTGTGTGTGTTTATGCTGCATTATTATACTGCATCGTGTATTATAATGTTAGGTTCTTTCTACTGCAGAAGCACAAACTACCACTTGTGGCCTTGTTCATTCCGCCAGTTTGTGGACTATTTTTCTGTGTACCTACACAGAATATCAAACTTGGGCGTGGCCTCCAAGCCTTTGGGTTGATTTTCCTCACAATATTGTATAGAGCTTACCTTTTTTACTGTCTCTTTTTCTGTATGACATAGTATTTAACCCTATCTTGCTCTCACTGTTGAGCTTTGGGCATTTGCTCTGTACTTCTTACACCAGTCATTACCCATTGCATAAGTCTCCTTTACCACTCTAATTGCCCACCTTTTTAGCTCTGTTTTTCCCATTTGTTCTCATTTAAATAGTTTCTCCTCCTAGCCACATCCCTTATATGTAGTGTATGTGCTCCTCTGCATTTCTGTCTGCTTTCATCTCATTTGCACTAAGCCTAACCTTAGGGCCATTGAGGCAGTGTAGCAACTGACTCCTGTTCACTGACAAATTCTTACTTCTATTACCAATCCACTTGTGAGAAATTCAAATATTTATTCATATTGAAGGCTAATCTTTTATAAGCCACAGCTGTCAACAGACAACACACTTCCACCTCACTACAGCAAGCATTAAGGTTTCATTTGCTGAGGTCCAAAAGAATAGCTTCCTAAGCATCAGTCACAGTTGTACATCTGCTTCTACAAGTATATCTCCTATTTCTTCTCCTTGTTTAAATCACCCTGGTAAAAGTCCTATACACTTACAGCTCCCAAAGCATACAGACACACAAGCCAGTGTCCTATTTATAGGGGACTCAGTTGTTCAGCACACCGACAGTCCACTCATGCATCTGAGCAAGGGCAAGATGTCAGTTAGCTAGTGTGCACACAAACTTGTCATCATCTACGCATGAGATGACCATGGGTGCTCCATACTAAAGAAGGTGCAGAGAGAAATGGTTGAGTGCTCAGAGTATGTGACTGAGGGTGGGAAGTAGCTAGTCTTGAGCAGCATCATAACATCACCAAGAATGATGTCATAATGCAAAATGGATAATAACTGACTTTTAACAATTTGCTCAGTGACTAGTGCCACTACAGGGGGGATGCAAATGTGTCAGCATGGGAGGAAATCATTAACAGTCCTGTCTACTTTGCCAGATGATTAAATCCCTACATTGAAACATTCACCTCCTCACATCTGTCAAGTGCAATGATAAATACAAAAATAACCTTCTGTTTTGGGCTCACATAATAAACAAACTCAATAACAAAAAAAAAAAAAGAAAAAACTTCCCACATTAAGGTAATAAATTCAAACCATCCCATCACAAAAATAATCTCAAATTGGTCTGCAAAGAATTCAGACATACCAACAAAAATAACTTTCAAGTCCAGCTGTGAATTTGTGAATTAAATATTGTCACCTCTTCTAAAAGTGACCATAAAACCTTTTATAACAATGAAAAAGTGAAGTAATATCACATATTGCACAGACCTAATTTCAAATGACACTACCTATTTGGATCCTGTAGACATTGATAATATAATCACTGACAAATTTAATCACACTTTTTCCCTGCCATCCCCATGGATTCCCCCATTATTCAACATGCACAACTACTCAATAAAATTATTTTGAAACAGATTCCTTTTATGCTTTCTGAAACCAAAAGTATCAGGTCAGTAGGTCCAAACAATATGCCATGTTGTCTCCTTGTCAATGCTAAGCATTGCTTTACTGATTCCCTCTTTAACCTATTCAAACTTAGATTGTCTACCAGGTGCATATCCAAAGCTTGGAGATCATTAATTGTGGTGCCCTCCCATAAGGATGGCTTTATCACTGACCATGGAAACTAAAGACCAATCAGTATTACCAGTATTATTTGTGAGGTCATGAAACATATTACAGTTAAGCCCAAAAATTATAGTTTTGGTAACCTGCAACCCTTTAAAGCTCAATAAATTTAGCCTTGTAAAAGATAGCTCCTGCCTACTTTATTTTGAGAACTTCTTTGAAAAGGTTACTGATTCCATTTGTCCAGCTGCCTACATAGACCTGACTAAAGACTTTGACACTATTCCTAACTCTGGTATTGTTGGTAAGCTCACCTACCTAAATATTAACCATTTTGTAACCCATTGGGTATGCAGTTTGTTCTCAGGTAGAACTCATATTGTGAGGGTTAATTTTACACCATCTCCTAAAAGACTTATCACTAGTGATATTCAGCAGTGTACTGTGTTAATCTTCTCCCCTCCATTTTTACATACTTTTATGACGTCAAAGCTTCCAAAGCGGGTCTATAAATAACAATATCTGGTGAAAACTGCAAACTCTGCTTTGTTATAAACTTTTCTGCAGACAACCATACCTTGTTTTGTGGATAAACTCTTGGCTGGGCTTGTAAGGACCCCAGGGCCATTAACCTAGTAACATCCTATAATCCTATGATGCTATGATCCTATGAAAGAAGGACTATATCACTATAGCATTTGGTTTCTTGATCATGGGCTGAAAATCACTTCAAAAAATGTAGCATTGTATTTATTTATTTATTTATTTATTTATATTTGTTGACCGGGAGTGTCAGACTGGACGTAGGTCTGTTTTCAGAGGAGGCCTGGGGAGAAAAGCTCCACAGTTAAAATAAACAGACAGTAGTTACATTGGATTACATAGCGATTAACAATTTACATAGCAATTACTTACAACATATTTACAGATGAAAAAACATAGTACATCAGTAGACAACTAGAATCTTTATCTGTGAAGTACATAACAGGCATTAACAAATGTTACAATAAGAAGTTCCTGCTGTATAATAGGTACTAGGCTTATGAACATCTGAGCTTGCTATAATCAAGGTAGTTAGTGGAGAGGAAAGAAAGGTAGTGGTTGGATGGGGTGGGTGATATTAGAGTGGGAGTTGCAAGGGCATAGCCAGCATGCTTTTAGGTGTGCTTTTAGTAAAGTTTTGAAGTGAGTACATGATGGTATGGAGGTAATTGTGGGTGGGAGGGAGTTCCATAATTTGGCTATGGTGCAAGAGAATAGTGCTTCACCAGCAGAGTTATTGGCTTTAGTGATCTGCAAGTGATTTTTGTTGCTGGATCTTAGTGGTCTGGTGGTGCGATAGGGATGGAGTAGATTCTGGGGGGACGGGACATTTAGTGGATGGTTTAATAGTTTGTGGGTGAGTGAGAGTTGATACCATTGAAGGAGGTGAGGGAGTTCAAGCCAGCCCAGTTCAGCAAGTGAGAGACAGTGGTGACTATGGTTGGATGCCCCTGTGGCGAATTTGGCGATTTTGTTGTAGCAGGTCTCTAGCTTGTTTAGATCGCATTGCCTTAGGTTGGTATATATTGGAGAGGCATAAAGTAGGGTGGATATAAGGTGGGAATTTGCTATTGAAATCTTTGCTTCTTTGGTGAGAAGTTGCTTATTTCTGTATAATGCTCCTAGTTTTTTGTGGACTTTCTTTATGGTCATGGATATGTGAATGTCAAATTTTAGTTTATTGTCTACTTCCTCTCCTAGCAATTTGGTGTGTTCAGTTGGGTATATAGTGGTGTTGTCTTTTGCTGTGATGTTAAAGTGAGAGTTGTTTTGAGTATGTTTGGTGGATTGGAAGATGAGTAGTTTAGTTTTGTTTGGGTTCAGTATTAATTGGGCATCGGACAACCAAGTTTCAACAGAGGAAAAGGCTTCCTGTGTGACTTTTTGCAGTTTGGGTAGGGACTGGGCTGAACAGATCATGGTTGAGTCATCTGCGTATTGTATGAGTGTGCCATGTTTGGTGGCAGAGGCTAGATTATTGGTGAAAACAGAGAAGAGTAGGGGTCCAAGGATGGATCCTTGGGGAACCCCTATGGAGACAGGTAATTGGGGAGATATGTCATTCTGCCATACAACGGATTGTTGGCAGTCAGACAGGTAACTCTGAAACCAGTTGGTGACTGATTGTGAGAAGGATAGGTTAATGAGGACAGAGATAAATTGTTTGTGTGGGACCATGTCAAATGCTTTAGATAGGTCTAGGAAAGTAGCAGAGGAGAGATAGCTATTATTTTTATGCTGAAGGATAATGTTAGTAAAGGAGAGTAAGGCAGTGGTGGTGCTATGGTTTGGTCGGAAACCATGCTGAGTATTGGAAAGGAGGTTGTTAGTAAGGAGGTAGTCTGAGACCTGAGAGTGTATGCATCTCTCTAGTATTTTGGAGAGTGGAGAGAGAATAGCTATGGGGCAGTAATTGGTTAGTTCTGTGCAGGGCCTGCCTTTGTGGAGGGGAATTATATGTAATACTTTCCACAGTGTGGGAACGTAACTTTCTGACAGAGATTGGTTAATCAAGATGGATACTGGGTAGGCCAGAGCATCAGCTGCGATTTGTAGGTATTCACTTGGGAGGTTGTCTGCTGCTAATTTGGTGGGCTTAAGTTTAGTCAAGAGTTTTTTTATGTTGGAGGTAGGTACAGGAGAAAAAGAGAAGGCAGTGGGGAGATTACTAGTTGAAGGTGTGGGTTGGAGGGGAGGGGGGTTGTGTTGTTTAGCTAGTGATAGCATGATTTGTGTAAAGTGTGTGTTGAATGAGGTAGCAATATTTTCTGAGGAGTGAGGGATGTTAGGAGGAGGGGTACTGACTTTACCTGGGTGGAGGATGGAGTTTATGGAGGACCAGAATTGTTTGGGGCTGTGTTGGGAGGAGTCTAGGGCAGACTGGTAGTATTGGAATTTGTCCTGTTTTATTAGCTTTTTGACTCTATTGTGTAGTTCTAGGAATTTTTGTCTAGTTGAGGGGGTTTTGGTTTGAGCCAGTGCTCCCAGGCTTTATCCCTGTCTTTCATTTCTGACTTAGTGGTTTTCTGTAGTCATGGTGAGGGTTGTGCTTTGGTTCTGGAAAGTCTTATGGGGGCATGGTAATTAAGGATGCTCAGGAAGGTAGTATTAAAAAATTCAACTGCATCATCAAGACTGAGGTACTTTAGAGGATGCCAGTTACATTCTTTGAGGGATGAGATGAATGTGCGTGGGTTGAAGTTTAGTTTTGTACGTATTTGACGGTAGATGACAGGTTTAGCTTGGTATAGGTATTTTTTTAGTAAGAATGATGGGGAGTGATCACTGATGCTATCTGATAAGCAGCCTGTTATATATGACTGGGGGCTCTTACTGACTAGTATCCAATCCAGGGTAGTGTGCTTGCTGGAGTTTTTATTTATCCTGGTTGGCGACTGGATTAGTTGGGTGAAGCTCTGAAGGTTTACATGATGGGTTGGGTGGTTGCCATAACAGGATTGCCAGTCAATATTGAAATCATCTAAAATGAGAGTTTCTTGGGGGAGATGGTGGGTAGATCAGCTGAGGAGGTTTTCTAGTGGAGGGATGTTTTGGCCAGGTGGGAGGTAGCATCCAATTATGTTGATGGTTTTATTTTGGTTTATTTTGAGGTTGGTATATATATTATTTCTTCATTGCCTATTTGTGGACCTGATGATTTTAAGATCTGGATGTTTAGATGCTGTTTAAATATTATAGCTACACCGCCTCCTTTCTTGTTTAGCCGGTCTACTCTTAGTATTTGCTCACTGGTAATGTGAGGCTTTAGCCAGGTTTCTGTCAGGATGACAATATCTGGGGAGTACAAGTCTATGGTGGCATGGGGTTCATGGACTTTGTTGGATATACTTCTAATATTTAGGCTTAGTAGAAGGAAGTCACTTGACTTTGTATTGGCTGTAATATGGGAGAAGTTGTGGTTTCTAGTCTGATTATGAGGATCGGGGTTGGAGATGGTAGGGCCAGGGTTGGGGTGTACATTGTACATTTAGAGGAAATAAAATATCCCTGCACCTACCACAGAAATGGTACTCTGCCAGCTTAATAATGTTATGTGGGCACAGCTGTGGAAAACAAACTCATTTCACCATCATGTATTAACCTCAGGTAGGAAATCGTTCTACAGGTATCCGCTAATTATCAAAAGCATATTTTCCAGATCAAAGGAAGTGTCACCCTCATTTATTCAACACATACAGGACCCATATCAGAATATAGTGTTTTCTTTAACATGTACCTTTCCAAACACCATGCCCAACTGGAAAAGCCACGACATTTCCTAAACAAGAAAATCAGGTATGAGCTCCTTAAGTTACACGGAAAAAAATAAGATCCCTGTCATTTCATTCTATCTCACACTAGGTCCTTCATGGTGAACTCTTCTTGACCTACAGGTCTACGAAAGATCCAGTCCTGTTTGATTTCCCACATCTTTGAAAACTGACAATATCACCAGTGCCTTGTATAAGGATCTAAATTTTTGTCACAGTATAGCTAGCACTTGTTGGCAAAATAGATATCTGTCCAAGAGAATTACATCTCCTTGGAATAAATTCCCACCACACCTCAAAAATGCTTCTCTCTAGTCCTCTTTAAAACCTGTATTCTACTATAAGTTATGTAAGGGATGAAGCTTTGTATAGCTGCACATTAACATTGACTGGTTATCTGTAACATCTTACACCCCAAATACAAGTGTTAACTTGCATGAGTTCAAACAGCTGACCTCTTCCCTTCTTTGACTCAACAAAGTGAATCATAGAAATTCTATCCCTGACTGGATGCTTGTATGTGATCCCGCAAGTATGGTCTCTCAGGGGTACTACCTGATTCCCTTAGTGACCATCACCCTACATTCACCAATAGAAAAATTACTCAGCAGCTAAAAAAATCAATACAACACTACCCAAAGTCTTTCTAACTTTCATAGTGATATACTCAGTAATCTAAAATCCGTCATGTTGTCTCTACTCAAAACCCTACCCCTATATGAAACTATCAGCAACTTCAACAATATATTTATAAATACTTTAAATACCCTTGCACCTACTAGAAATAAAAGAGAAACAATACTCAAATCCCCTGGCTGTCTTAATCTAGAGGAATTCTCATGCACAAATGTGACAAACCATGTAAACAATGGCACAAAGATAAAACTCCTCAAGTCTGACAACTATACAAGGAGTTATGCAACCTCACCAAGAAGCAAATTCACTTGGGCAAAAATGGTATTACTCTGATCTGCAAGATAATCATAAAAAAATATATATAATCCAAAGAAATCCTGGAGATCAATTATGAAAAGTTTTTGGCCTGGCTCGCCTTCCTCACCAACTCCCTATCCAGACTTATCCCCCTCAGAAACCACTTTCAAGAAGATAAAATACACTGGGCTGCCAAAGAACACAGTATGAGATATGAGCAGCAACAAATAAGAAAAAAACTCTGTGTGTTCACCAGACTGTAGGTATAAACATTGATATTTAATAACAGTGATAAAAACAGCAGCAATAAAAACTCTATAAAGAATGTAAATAAAGCCAACAGGAGATAAGTACTTTCAGCTTACTTAAACCCTTCTTCAGATCTAATGGTAAACCATGAACATTCTATTTAAAATTGTTATCACCTAATAGGCATCAATTGATTTAGGCATCTGATTGTTTCAGGGAATAGCTGGGTAACAGAACCCATTTCTATTTATTTTGATCAAGAATTAAAACACATTTTGTCAAAAGCACCAGCTGTTGTAAAGGATACAAGGCATTTTTTGTATACTTTATCAGAATTCACTAATAATTTGTTGGAAGGTCTAGATTATTTGATGGTCATTTTGGATGTACAGAGCTTATTTATGGTGATTCCCAATAAATATGGAATAACTGCTGTGAAGACCTTCCTAAAAAATAACAGTGATTTTCATGATGATAGAATAGATCTTATAGTAATTTTGCTAGAATTGGTTTTAGAAAATAATGTTTTCATCTTTGAAAAGGATATTTATTGTTAAAAATGGGGGTTGCTATGGGCACCCCCTGTGCGAATACATATGCAAATTTGATATTGGCAAATTTGAAAGCCACAGCTGCATTTAGTAATCATCATTTCTCGTTGATGTTTAGAGTTTACAGGTGTTTTGTAGATGATATCTACTTGTTATGGGGTGGTACATTACAACAATTACAAGACTTTGCACGATATCTTGAAACAACAACAGATTTTTTGAGATTCACATTACATTCTTCCAATACCATGATAGATTTCCTTGATGTGAAATTGTCCATTGATACTGAAGAAAGGATTACTACCAGCTTATACTAGAAAGAATGCTGGAAGAATAATCTTTTATGTTGTAGTAGTATGCGTCCTCTACACGTTTTTCCTAACGTAATTAAGAACCAACTATTATGCACATCTAGACTTCATACAGTGGTAGATGAATATATAGCAGCTGTGGATAATATGGAAAATAGACTCATGGACAAAGGATATAAGTGATCTGAGGTTAAGGAAGGTATTCTTATAATAAAACAATTAAGGAATACATCAGGTAGACCATTTTTTACAAGTGTGTGGAACCCTTGAAGGATATAGATTTACAAAGGAAGAACAGAAACATTCTTAATTATGTTAATGACAGTAGATATTACAGATACACAATAGATATAGATATGTGTAGTAGATAGATACTAGCCCCTTAAGATCTAGTAACCAGAACCTCATAACTGTCATCAAACATAAAAACAAAGCTGGTAAGTCCCTCTTTGCCAACACCATTATAAACCTGGAACACACTACCAAACCAAATAACTTCTACCACCTCCTTTAGTCAATTCAAAAAACTCCAGAAAACCCACTATCTAAGTAACTGGCTATGCTCATGCCACTCACCAAGCTAATCCATACCAAGAGAATTTGTCAGGGTACAGCTATGTATAAACAGTTTCTCCCCTGAAAGCTTCCAAACCCATATACATTTACCTTATAAAACTTATAACTGCAAAAGAAAAAGAAATGCACCTCTGATTGTCTACTGTAAGAAATGTTCATCACTAGCATGATGTCCTGTTGTGTGTGTATATTCTATATGTATGTTTGTTAATCACCAGCATGTTGTCCTGATGTGTATATATGCCATATGTATATATGTTCTACTTCTTTTTACTCTCATGTAATGTATTTTAATGTGGAGCTTTTCTCCCCGGGCCTCTGCTGAAAATGGACCTGTGTCCAGTCGGACTTTCCCGGTAAACAAATGTAAAATAAAATAAAATAAATAAATAAAAGATATATATGTGACATCATTAGGGAGAACTGGAAAATATTAACAGCGGATACAACCATTAAGAATATTGTAGGTGATACACCTCTATTCAGTTTTAAAAGAAAATGCAATCTGAAATAGCATCTCTGTTATAAGACCAATATGACAGAGAATATGAGATCTGATAGAATAGGGACTTTTCTGTGTAGAGTTTGTTCATTATGTAAATATATTTCAAATTTGAAAGAATTTGTACATCTTATACAGAATAAATACTATAGTCGAGCCTACACTGATTGCAGAACAAGACATGTCTATATTTCCATCTGTGATTCCTGTAATTCTTTTTATGTAGGCAAAACAGACAGACAATTAAAAGACTGTATATCCAAACATATAAGTGATATGTGATTGAATCATGAATACAGCCTGCTTACTAAGCATGCTATGATTAATTCAAGGCATTGTTTCAGTTTTATGGTTTTGAGAGTGATACATGAGAAATTCTGTGGAGGTGACATTACTTTAAGGATGGAACAGGCAGAGATGGAACTGATAGCAGAGATGCAAGCTTATAAATTACCAGGTCTTAATGGCAATATGCCATTGAAGCCTGCCTTGGAGGGACGTCAACTTTGCAAATGATTTTTAAGTTATTTTACCTCTAAGTTTGTTAATCACCAACATGCTGTATGTTCTACTTCTTGATTGCTTTGATTGGCTAGATAAACATGCATTATGTCATAGACTGACATCAGAGTTATAAATAGAGCAAATAGGGAGCAATTACAGCTATTATACAATGGACAAATCAGAGATATAGTTTACAGGATAATAGCCTATTATCTTTTAGAAAGTTGTTAAGGCATCTGACTGGACAGAATTCGTAGCTGTGTGTTTTGATTGGAAACATTGATGAAGAATGTTGTATGCTGCAAATAAGGATGTTGGATTCCTGAATGTCTACACAAAAGACTATATTTTCAATTAAATTTGTCTATAGTATACAGTTTTGATGAAAAGTTACTATCATTGTTTTTGAGAGGCACAGGACTGAGTTATGTGTCCTCAGATATGAGAATCGGTGGTTTCTGAACATTGAGTGGCTAATCCGGCTGGGCACTTTGAGATTGTTCAATCTTTTGAACATCTAGATAGATTGGAACTGGACTGGACTTTGAGTAATAATGGCAGATGAACAGAGAGATGAATTGCATATTGTTCATAAGGAAATAATCTATCTTGTTATGAAGCCCTGAAGAACTTTATTGGCTGTAATTCAAAACCTTATGTCTTGACTGGAGATTCTAGTTAAGACACTGGGACCAATGGGGATTAGAAGTTATCAGCCTGTAACTAGGCAATAAGGGAGAGAGTGTAAGTGAAGACCAGCTCCTCACTGGTTATGTTATATAAGATCTTAATTGGCTAAATGTCACTATAATACAACATTCATTGGACAAATACTTTCTAATGAAGTAGACCAATGTGATACATTGAATGCCAATGTGATGGCATACTCATTATTTCTATTGGTCTTTCAACACTTTTGTGTATGAGGATTGGTTATATCTTCGAACTGATATGAATATTTAATTATGGGATATGGTGGCGAAATCAAATGATGCCTATGGGATGATAACAATTTTAAATAGACTGTTCATTTTTTACCATTAGATCTGAAGAAGGGTTTAAGTAACCTGAAAGTGCTTATCTCCTGTTGGTTTTATTTACATTCTTTATAGAGTTTGGATTGCTGCTCCTTTTAATGCTGTTATTAAATATCAACATGCATACTTACAGTCTGGTGAGCACATGACATTTAGCACTTTTTCATCAGCATCTTAGACTCTCTTACCTCCAGCTATTCCCAACCATTTAATCTACATTAAAGCTCTACTAGTCCTGACATCTGTGCCTTCAGTTATCAACCTGTCTCCACATCATACGTAAAGCAGTTGCCAAAGAAACTTAAAACCTGTTCTCCTTATGCTGATGCTCTCACTGTTGAGTACCTGAAACTTGCTGCACACTATATCATACCCAGTCTCAATTCTCATTAACAGATCTGTTCAAGACTCCAATGTCCCTGTCCTGTGGGAAAAAAATCATTATTCCCCTCCATAAAGGTGGTAACAGCTCTGAAGTCTCTAACTTTAGGCCACTTGCCATCTTGTTCCCCTTTCTAAGATCCTGGAGAAATGTATTCATAAGCAACGCCTGCAGTATCTCTTGCAAAATGATCTCCTAATAACAACATAACATGGCTTCTAACCAGGGCATAGCACCACTACAGCTATCTTTAACTTTCTGACACCATTAATAAGGCTAGAGACTGAGGAAAGTTTATCTCTTCTTTTTTCTAGATCGTTGAAAAGCCTTTGACACAGTGTCACATGAGGAACTGCAGACTTGAATTTCCTTTCTGGGCCTTTTAAACCAGCTCTTATATGGTTCTCTAACTATCCATGTGAAATATATAAATTTGTAAAATGGCTCTCTTCTTTCTCTCCTTTTCTCTTAGTTAAAAAGGGACATTCTTCAAGGCTGTATGCTTGGTCTACTGCTCTAACATTTTCATCAATAACCTAGGTACCTCTTTTCAGCAAGCTTGCCTTACTCAGTATGCAGATTACAAAACTCTCATCTGCCCATCTGACAGCCCACTGCATCTACAGTCCATGACACAAATGCCTTCAACTCAGTCAGTCTGTGGCTACATAAAAAAATTACCTTTCCTTAATTCCAAAAAGACTAAGCTACTACTTTTTTTTCCAAAGTCCCATGTCAATATTAAGTAACTTCTACATTACCTCTTTAAACAATGCAGCTAAGCATGCAAATGAAATGCAAAGTTTGCTTAAGTGACCGAACAATTATTAGTAGGCGAAGGCCCTCATTCTTAAATGATTAATGCTTAAAGAAAAATAAAAGGGAAAATTGTGAGGTAAGCATTTTTACTCATCTGAATATGTCGCATGTTGATTTAGGAAAAGGTATATATTACTTTAAATGTGTCTTGTGAATGAGATGATTGTGCAGCAGTAGTCAGAAAATCTATGCGTTAGTCATTTAACAGACATTGATTATGAGCTAATGTTATACAAAAAGAGGAAGCCACAAATGCAAAACAGGAAGTTTGTTTCTGATGTGTAGGATTCAGAAGGGTGTGTAGGAATTTACCCAAAAGACCTTGGAGGTATAGAGTACAACAGCACTATTGTGGATAATCCATAGGAAATATACCAGGAGGAAGCGACTGGGCTGTAGAGATGGAATCAGGGCATTGTTGAGGCCTGCAGCCTTAACTTCTTGTCTTTGGAGGGGCTGTATGAGCTATAAATAGTTGATGAAATGTAACTAAATGTATTGTTATTGTGTGAAACTGGAAGCCAAGATAGTTACTGTTTTCATTTTTTGTTTGTTTATCAATAAACCTGTGTTTTTATAAATCCATGTGTTCACTGTTCCTTTGACTTATACTGGTGGTATCTGCATTAGCAATTGGAGGGATTTACAAAAAGCCATTTGTCACAACATCTATGTGGACAAGTGTATTTTTATTTTGGGTTGCTAGAATTCCTGTTATTATTCCAAAATCAAATAAAAAGGTAAATGTATAGGCAATGCTGTAACATCAAACTATAAAACCTGAAACACATTACTTGAATCAGAGGATAAAAGACAAACTAACATGAATGTGTTAGAAAGTTGGGAGCTTTTATTCTTTTTAATTTGCAATGACATCTACTTCAGAATAAAAAATTAAAACAAGAAGTTACATATATAACAATAGAAAGATCACATAACATAACAGCTGACACATTTCCCTTAAAAATTGATTAATCATGTTAACATACAAAAAAATATTATGAATAACATGCATTTTAAATAAATACTGAATAAATAGCTAAATTAATAATTCAAATTTAAAATAAATTTGATATTGATCACACCATTTGAACCTGGCATTTTATCAGCACTAAGATCAAGCTGCCACTTAACTTCTGTACATTCTAAATAATTATTTAACTTACCGCCATGTAAACTATTTTGGATATCATCCAAAACAAAAAAATAAATAAACTAAATTTCTTAAATGTTTTAGAAGGAGTAACATGCTTCAGCAAAGCATTGTTCATATCTTTATTCTTAATCACCAACATATGTTAATAAATTCTCTGTAACAGCATTCCAGTGGTCTTTCCCACACAGAAGCTCTCACAGGAGCAACATATAGTCAAATAAACCACACCTTCTGATTTACAATTAAATCTATCTTTGGTTACTAATTCTCTGTCAAAATATTTCAGAAAAAACAGTGTCTGTTGCTAATACATCTATACTACTTATGTGAAAAACAGGTACTTACCAAAAGGTCCTGACCTGACAATGACCAAACTGTTGTTTGGTCACTTGACCAAACTTTGGGTGTTATCAAGCTTCTTATAAACAAACAATTGTTTTGAAGCTATGATCTTAATCATGTCATTTTTACCTGTGATAATTTAATAGTTATCAAACATATTTTTGATACTATCTATATCCAAGCAGAAAGGAACAGAAAAAGTCCTATTGAACATATTATTTGTTCTTTCATACTGTAGTAGTGAGTTAGAATTTGCTGAACTTTTACCACCTTATTTTCAATAACATTATCAATTATTTTAGTCAATCTTTCAACATCATAACCTTGGTCCAAAAACAAATTCTTTAAAAAATACTTCTTTTTAGAACTTACTATCATTATTAACCAAGTGACTTAGCCTGATAAACTGCCTCCAAATAACATTTCATTTCATAAAAGATGGATGTTGACTACTAAAATGCAGATAATTATTCACAAAAATATGTTTTCTATAAATGTTACTATGGAAACATACATGATCTGTAGCAAAAGTTAAAGACGGATTCAAAAGACTGAACTTGAGTTCCAAATCATCTAAAGTAAAATACAAAAATCTTGTACTATTATTTAAATCTTTTAAAAACACACTTGAAAATCATCCATAGTACCAGTCCATAAAAAAGCAAATTATCTATATAACATCTGCAAAAACTAATATATGTAAACAATGGATGATTTATTAACACATCAAGTTTTCACGACTTATAACCAGATTTACAAAAAGGGATGCCATTCTAGCACTAATGGCTACTTATTTGAGTCCATGGCAAATATTATATCAAACCATAAACTAATTGCTTGAAAGAAGCAAATAAAGAAAAAATGAACTTACTAAGGTAGCACCTAACATAATCTATTCCCACATTTGTAAGATAGGTGTATGCAAAGACGCTGCATCTATAGTGGCAAACATACTTTCTGTTCTTTAAACAAATAATGTTTTAATAAATTGAAGCATATCCATGAATCCCTCAGAATGAATTTCGAAAATTGAACAACTGGATTCAAAATAGTGTCCATATAAATAGCAATAGACTCAGTTTTACATTGATGAGGTGACATTATAGGCCTAAAGGAGGGGTTGGAACTATTTTTATGGATTTCTGGAATACCAAAAAGCTTTCTGAACTTAGGATAATCATTTTTCCAAAACCTCATTCACAGAAAAATCAATATAACTCTAATGTAAAAGGTCTGTTAACCAAAATCAATAGTCTTGAACCATTCCATCATAAAAATTTGTGGCGATCTTATAACATTAATTGTCAGTCAATAATTTTTCCGTATGAGAATTACATGTATTAAAATCCATTATAACACCTTTCTACCTTTATCTGCTTTACAGTACTTTGTTTTTGTAAATCCATTAAAGACTTTCTTTCAGAAATACTTAAAATGAGCATCTTCTTCTTAGTTTTTTTATACAATACATTCCTAAAATCATTCTCACAGGCATCAAAACACCTGCTGCACTAAGAAGTGTTGGATTGTAAGAATTTCTGTTTTGAACTACATCACTATCCCTATGGTTGAAACATTTGACATCATGCAGTATATATTGCAAATTTATTTTTTCAGTAAACAATTTCAAGTCTAATATGAAACTTGCCAAATTTGCTGTTCTAGTTGAAATGAATGACAGTCCCTTATTCAGTGCACTAATGCTAATATCAGTAAGCTCAGAAGAACATCACAATTGGACAATTATAAATCATGTTCTTCACCCCAACCTTGACTCCTTTCTCTGTGTCCACACCTCAGTGTCAAATTCAATCTCTGATTGGGATGATATCTGTTGTATGGAAAGGGGCTAAAATATTGCCATCAGGATTAAATCAGTTTTATGATCTCAGAATAAATGGAGCCGTTGGAATGCTCACCACTATGTTAATTTACCAGACTTTCTGATCTATGTGGAGGAGAGGGGGGCATCTTCTAATGGAAAATTCTGAGTTAAAGCATTAGTAGTATTGCCTCCATTATTGCCACCATGTGATTCAGATGAGGTAGCTTCTAAATTCAAAGAAATATCAAAACACTTTTGTTTGTTAGTGAGAGGATATACTTTGTTATTTTATAAGTATCAGAATCTCTACCTAACTTCTTTGGTGGCAATGTGTTTGTCAACTTTGGTGGTAATTCCATTATAACTAGTACTGCATTGACCAAAAAAGGATAATTTTTAACATCAAAGTGTAAATTCCAAAATTCACTTCTCAGCTAATCTAACTTATTAATAATTTTAAAACTGAAAGACCAGCATTGCCGAACCCTTCAACTAATTGGTTATAAATCTTGCCTCATTTATTGATACCATACCAAAACTTGCATAGTCTGGGCCACATAGAAATGTGCTTAACAGTCAAACAATGTTCTAGACAATAATTCTTGTATTCCAAAGATTTATATTTCAGCAATTTTGTCTCTAAGTCATAATATTAATTTTACATACTGCCTTCGTAGCTACTGCAGGGTCTGTAAGACATCAATCAGCATTCCTTACTTCACTACTATCAAGTGGATTAGTAGAATTTATTAGAATTGGTTCAGTGCCAGTTGTAAGTACACAAGGTCTATCAGACATTAGAACAGTATAATGATCATCTACTGTTATTGACTCTAGACTTCCAATTGAACTACTGACACCTTTCTTTAGGACGGATAAATTCAGGTTTGTCACATCCTCCATGGATGTATTATCATCGGACACACACAATTGTTGTCCATTCCTGAAACATTCCTGAAAATGACATGACACCAAACATACGACAACTCTAAAATCAAATAAATTGATGAACATGTAGGCAATGACTTAACACCAAACTATAAAGCCGCAAAAATGTCACCTGAATCAGAAAAAAAAAATGAAAAATGAATGAGTGTGTTAGAAAGAAGTTTTTATTCTTTTTTTTTTATTTACAGAACTTCTTTAGAACAAAAACTTAAAACAGCATGTTGCATACGTAACATTAAAAACATCATATGCCATAACAGCTGATGCATTTCCCTTAACAACTGCTTAATCTTATTGGCATGCATAAAAATAATATGAATAATATACATTTTACTGAATAAATAAATAAAGAAAATAATAAAATTAATATAAAATCACTACTACTTACAACACATTTTTTATTATTGATCATAGTACCATTTAAACCTGGTGCTTTATGAGCACCAAGATCAAGCTGCAACTCAACTCATTATTTAAATAACCACCATGTAACTTACTACACCAAATCATCCAAAATAAAAATACATTTCTTAAAGTGTTTTTTAATACACACTGCAGCTTCACCAATGCTTTGTTTATGTCTGTTATTTCTCTGTGATTGTGCTCACTGCTTTTTTTCTCTTTTGTTTCCTCTATGATAATCCATGGAATGGAAACTTACTGAAAATGCTCCTTGAGTCAAAACATAGTGCTGGGTAATGTCATTGGTACCCCAAGAATGTGCCTACCATGGAAGTGCTTACCAGAAAGGATGACCTGTAATCCAACTTGGTGGTGGATTTAGTATGTCAGGCAGAGCCTGATTGAGGAGATGGAGCAGCCTGGACAAAAATCCCCATCTTACAAGGCTTACAAGGTATATTAAAAAAATGATGGAACTAATTGGGAACTGTGAATGTAATGAACTGTTTTTTTAGGGCTACAACTTTTACTTTTGCACACAACAAAATTTATTTTACTGATTTTGTGTTTTAATAAACATAACATAATTTATATAAATTTTGTGTTCTTTTCTTTTTGATGTATAGAACCAGAAAACTGTAGTATTAGAACAATAGGTATGTTAGTAACAGTAGGTATAGATGTATTAACAATAGGTATGAATATCAATATAAGAATATAGAATATAAACTAATAACCTGATATAACTCTGATAAACTTTAAGCTGCTATTGCTTTTTTATACAATATTTTTTTAATATTTAAACTATTGTTTATTGTTAAAATGTGCAAAATTTTCAGTCTAAAAGTACAAAAATTAATTTTTTTTAAAAATGTTAAAAATGGTCACATTAATACCAGAAGTCAAAAATTTAAAGAAAATGCTAGTAATAGAATAATAGTAAAAATAAGTAAAAGAATGAAAAAAGTGAAAGGGCGAACTATTGTTAACCAGGAGTATTTAGTCAGGATTACTAGAATACTAGGTTTAAGTGTTAGAATATTATTAACATATGCTGATTAAAAGATAGAAAAAGAAAAAATCCCTCATGATTTTATTCAGAAACAGCAAACCTTTTTTAGTTAACATACAGCATATTCTGTAATGGGCTGTAGCATAGTTTGGATGATGTTTGGGACAGGTGGATTCAATTCATTCTTCTGTGTGTCAGTATTTTAATTTTTTTTTATTTTTTATTATGAATTTTAATTGAACCAACCATAAAGTGTTTGAACCACAAACACATATAGAAATTTAATATAGAAATTTAAACAGTTCTGAGTAAACTTACATTGTGGGTGTAACTCCTGATTTGACTCATGATGTAACGTTAGGAAAAAACACTTTCTCATCTTAAACATTATGCAAAATATGTGATGATGAAGAATCTATACTCACATAATAAAGAAGAGATTGCATTAATAATTAGAGAGATGGAAGCGATAGAATATATCAATTTATATATAGAAATTAGAAGGAGGAGATATAAGGGCCCAGAGGAATAGGTACAGAATACTGGTACCCAGGAGAAAGGTGGGCATGGAGGTTACAAATGAGGGATGAAAGCTATCAGAAATATACCACAAAGTAAAAGACATTGGCAGAAGCTAAATGCTGCAAGGTCATGGGAGTACTACCTCACACAATTCAAAAATTAAGTCATGGAAGCCTGAAGGAGTTTTTGTTTTTTTTTTTTTTTTTTTTTTTACAATGAGAGGAGAGCAGAGCAGGACATTCTGTAGAATAGATATTTGGAGCAATATTTCATACTTATTTTGTGTAGACAGTTGATATTTTGTCAATATTAATCTGGTTTTGGGATTTACATGGATTGGAATACTTTAATATGTGGCAAATTGTTTGTTAAACTCTGGAGGTATACCTCTCATTCCCTTAGTAAGAGCCTGAAAAAAGTGGAATTGGGAATAAAAGAACAACACGCCCAAAGGTCAATAACAATCTTCAAAAGAGATAGCATTAACAAATCAAAGCATATTCACAGTGACAGATAAAAAATGCGTTTTAGATTCTAGTTCTTCTTCAGATATTCTACAGCAGAATCATCTAAAGAAGAAGAGAACCATATAGTATACCATTAATTAATTAATCATTAATTTATTATATTAGTAGATTTTTTATTTCTAAATTTCTATACTAATATTTAAACTTTCTAACTAAATCATTTTATATATATTTTATATAATAGAACACAATATAATATAGTAGAATATAATATAAATGAATTTATTTTATTTTATTTTATTTTATATTTTTTATATATCATAAATTATGAAATAAAATGATTTAGTTAGAAAGTTTCCCTTAATAAAAGTTTGTAATATGTTTGTATTTCATATATCTTATATATATATAGAGTATAAACTTAGATATTGAATACATTACATAAAAACTGTCTTTGATATTAGAATGAAAGTATACCAGAAATTTAAGAGTTAAACATTACTAATTGAATAATCAATTCAGTTGATTAATTAATTAATGGCATACTTTGTGTATATAAGGAGCGTTCTTCTTTTGATTCATTTGTCTGTTACTTTCTGAAGAAGTAGAATCGAAAACGTACTTTTTATCTGTGGCGTTAAAGTTGGATTGTCCTTGTGTGCCTCTTTGTGGAATAAAAAGATTGGACTTTTTGCAGAGGCTGGACCTGATTTCCTTCAAGTGTGTGCATCTACTTTTAGTCTTTTTTACACTTGAATCCAGTTTTCATTTTTTTTAAATTAATTGGGGGTGTAGGCCCAAAAATAGGGACAGATTTTAAATATCGCTTTTATAAACTTAAGACAGTTGCTAGAATAATAAGATTTGAGTGAACATACATTTTCTGTAGGATATGATATCTTACACTCAAATGTATGTCATTAATTTAGTTACTTCAATCATCAATGATTTGCCAGTAAAACACAAATTGTATGAGGAACAGACTAAAAATATGAGGCAAAAATCAGGATATTCTGTAAAAACCTGGACAAATGTGATTATGTGAAGCAACTGTAATGTTTTAATGCTTGGCAATTGTATGAAGCAAAGGAGAAATACATTACCCAGCCATCCTGTTTAATTACAATCAGTTGTCTGAATTGTGCATAGAAGTAGCTATAACTGCTTTATGGGGTGTGAACAAAAAATGGCACACACGGAGCTGGAGAGCAGCTGATGTAGTAAAAACAAGGATGATATCACAGGTGGATTCAAAGTACAAACAATTTATTCCACACAAAGTATATGCACAAGCTTTCGTCCCTGCTCATATCACAGGTAGATTCAAAGTACAAACAATTTATTCCACACAAAGTATATGCACAAGCTTTCGTCCCTGCTCATATCACAGGTAGATTCAAAGTACAAACAATTTATTCCACACAAAGTATATGCACAAGCTTTCATCCCTGCTCAGTCAGGAACTTCTTCAAAGTAATTTGGTTAGTAAAACACACTTCATTTAAATACTAAATAGGCAGTCAGTAAAGCACACTTCATTTAAATACTAAATAGGCATACAATCAAGCCTAAAAATAATGCCCTCCCCTTTTTTTACTACACTGCTAGTAAAATATATCTTAAACAATTAATAAACTTTATCTCATCTCTAAAATATAATACATTCCCTAAAACATTCACTAAAACAACTATTTAAATTTTATTTTTTAAATATAATACACTTAAAACATTTCTCAGTAATTTTAATTTTTCTAGAGCTTTTAATTTTAAAAAACATGCAAGTGAGAAACTGTCATTAAATCCTGGCCATTGCAGGGAATTCATCCTTAATTGCCATAGGGCTTCTTGTTTTTCTAATATTAATGCCCATGGCCCACCCCTTATATCTGGTTTTATTGTCTCCAAAATACAAAATTTAAAAGTATGGTCAGGATATTCAATGTTATGTCTGGCTAAGGCATTTGTTTCTTTCTTGTTCCTTATATCTCTTACATGTTCGTAAATTCTACTCTTTAATTTCTAGCTCTGTTTTGCCTATATAAAAAAACATGGGCATTTTGTGCAAACTGCGCAATATACTACTTTCTGTGTTGTGCGTGTGCCTTTACTGGTAATCTTCACTATGGTATTGTTGATGTTAAATGAACTACCCTCACAGATGTAGTAACACTAATTGCAGGTCCCACATTTTTTCATGTAGCCATTTTGTTGGTTCACATTTGTATTTTCTAAAACATTTTTTATAGTTCTGCTTTTTTATATACAATAGGTGGTAGTTCACCTACTATATTTCTGGTGTCCCTATTATTAGTTAATACCACCCAATTTTTAAATAGGATGGTAGCTACATTCTTATTACTTTTATTAAAAATTGTGATGAATACACTATTAAATTTCTTCTCCTCAGGTGTCTCAGTATTTTGACCTATTTCTTGAGTCTGTAATTGTATACTTATGTTAGTTATGACCTCCCTGTCATTCCCTTCTATTTCTTCATGTTGTTTTTGATCTAGTAATGGCTTAAAATGTCCCCTCTCTCTTTTATTTACCAGTTCTAACATCACGCCATTTATTAGTGAATTGGGGTATCCCCTCTTCTGAAACATGTCTTGCAGGCGATCACATTCATCTAGGAAACTTTCAAATTCAGATACCATTCATGCAGTCCTTACATACTGAGCTTTCTTTTGCTTAAATGGATGAGAGCTACTAAAATGTAAAAAGCTGTTTGAATATGTTGGTTTTCGATAAATTTCAGCTTTAAACACCTTAGATACTCTATCTTTTATTAGCCTGACTTAGCAGGGACGAAAGCTTGTGCATATACTTTGTGTGGAATAAATTGTTTGTACTTTGAATCTACTGGTGATATCATCCTTGTTTTTACTGCATCAGCTGCTCTCCAGCTCCGTGTGTGCCATTTTTTGTTCATTAGTGGTTACTTTGCATTTTTTCTACTTATTGAGGTGTGTCCAGATGAAAGAAAATGATCCTCTTGTCACTTGCTCAGTTTCACAGTTATCACTCAAAAAATAAGGGATAAATGCATCATAAACTTCCCAGAGATTCAGAACTCCTGGAGGCCCCACACACTAAGGCTGTTTAAATGGATACATGGGCTTAGTAACTACCTCTGCCATGAACCACACAGCCAAAAAACAGCCCTGCTCATAGGTGTACACAGAAGGTCTCTGTACTTGTTGGGGGTGGCTGAAGAAAATGCCATTATTTCTTTAACAGTTCTCCCAAACCTCAGAGGTCCCTAGATTTTGTGTTTGTTTGTGGACAGTGTGGCTGTTAGTTCTTTAACTTCCCTCACAAATATCAGAGAGTTGCACAGAGGGTCACTATAGCTTGTAGAGAAGCATTATACTGTCTCTAAGAGTAACAGTTTGGAAATATTATTGTAATTGTTATTTTTCCCACAATTGGATGCATATATTTATATGCATATATATCCCCGCAGAATACCTACAAAAAGCAGCAGATGCTATAGCATTCCCCATCTCCTTCTTGATTAATAGAACCATTATTGAAAACTCTATTCCCTCCATCTGGAAAACATCTTATGTTATTCCACTTCATAAAGGTGGTAGTTCCATAGAAATGTCAAATTATAGACTTATTGCCATCCTCCCACCTTTGGCTAAAATTATGGAGAAGTGCATTCATAAACAACATCTGCATTATCTCATTCAGAACAATCTGTTGGCTAACACTCAACATGGCTTCAGACCACATCACAGTACCACCTCTGCCCTCCTTTCTTTCACCAATGCCATTAACCATAACATAAATAACAATATGCTATCCTCAGCCTTCTTTCTTGACCTCTCCAAAGCCTTCAATATGGCTAACCACCAGCTACTTCTCCATACCCTGTCAACCATATCCCTAGATAGCAACGCTATTCAATGGCTCCAGTCCTGTCTGAGCAGTCAACAACAGGCAGTCCTATGGCAGGACAAATTATCCACTCTACTTTCTCTATCTCTTGGAGTTCTGCAGAGATCTATTCTAGGTCCCCTTCTATTCTCTATCTTTATCAACAACCTTCATACTGCCATCCCAGATACAACTTGTATCCAATACTCCAATGACTCCACTTTGATCTGCTCTGCTCCTTCACCATCAGACCTTTTGACCTTATCCCAGAAAACATTCAACATAGTAGAAAACTGGTTCTATAACCACCATCTTATTTTGAACCCTAATAAATCCAAGCTACTACTTTTCTCCCCCACTCAAACTTCCACTCCATTCACCTTTACAATAACATCCAACAGTGGTACCATTATCTCCTCAGACACCCATACAAAACTCCTAGGGGTAATAGTAGACAGAAACCTCAAATTCGGTATGCATGTCAAACTATCAAAACAATTAATAAAAAACTTGGCTGACTATATAGAAATAAACCTTTCCTTATTCCGTTAGCTAGGATTGACATTGCCCACACACACCTACTCTCTACCCTTTTGTATGCCTCACCTATGCTAACTAACTTGAATAAATCAGTACTTGGTAAACTCTGAAATTGTTGCAACCATATCGCCAGATTTGCCACAGGCTCTAAATATCGGACACATCACTGCCAAAACCTTAAACTACTAGGGTGGTTTGAATTTCCCAGCTTACTTCAATATAATCAGCTTATAGTAACACATAAGGTCTTCAACCAAACCGAAAATACCCCTGGTCTTAAAAACCTCATCAATACCTATTGTAACTCCAGGCCACTTCGTTCTTCTAACAAACTGCTGGTTCAAACATACAAATCTAATAACTCAGCTGGTGACTCCCTGTTTTCTAACTTTGTTGGTAAAACCTGGAACTCACTTCCAGCTAACCTCACCCTACTACCCTTGCTCTCTGTATTCAAAAAAAAGCCTTAAACAGCACCTAATGACACACTGGCTATGTCCATGTACCATCCCTGACCAACTCCCTAACTTCTTGGCTAAGGATTTACCTTCACTGTCTCTATGAGAAGTATGTGTAACATATGACTCTTTACGCCTCTATGCTTTCAATCTTTATACTCCTCCCTACTCCTCTCCCTCACCGTTTTACATCTTACCATATTTCTTTTATTTATATCCTACTATACATTTGATCCTATGTCAGGGTAGTCTGGGGATTATTCTTCTCTAATGCACTCTTACTGTACTATCCCTTCTCACCAAGGCTGTTGCTCATGCTTTTTCTCTTATACATCCCTGTGTCTGAATACTTAATTTTTATTCTTTCCTTCTTTTTCCTGCTTTATCATAAAAAAGTACTGTATTTAACGTTTACTTTCTCTAATTCCCTTTTACTGTGACAGTCTAACTCTTATCAGTCTTGTTATTTGTGTTATCTATTATACGTTGTATACCAAGTTGTATTTTACTCTGTTTATTATCTGAATGATTGGAGCTTTTCTCCCCGGGCCTCTGCTGAAAATGGACATGTATCCAGTCGGATCATCCTGGTCAACAAATGTAAAATAAATAAATATTGGTGGCTATTGTTTGGGGGAAAGTAAATGAGCATGCTATTTATATATGCCTCACAGCAAATATGTTATGTTGTATTTGTCTTTTTTTCAGTTTTGTCCCAGTCTGACATCAAAAGGGTACACAGAAGATGGCTGCCTTTTGGGTGTAGGGGATGAGGAGTCGTGCTGTATATAAACATGACAGCAGTAGGAGTTTGCGATATTACTGCAGCATTATGCCTTAATTTTACTCAATTTAACACCACAGGGGGATACACAGAATGTGACTACCTATTTTGAGGTGGGAGGGTAGGGGAGCATCGAGAAATCTCATGGCTTCTTGGGGCCTATAGGCTCCCAGACCCACGGCTTAATACAGTTATCTCTATTGCAGTTATTACAGTGCAGTTTTAGATAGGATGTGCTAAATGGATGCAGGAAAAAAGTGAAGAATAATACTAAATTGATTTCTTTGATCATGTTTTTTGTTCAGGCAGTCACTGGATGAAAACATTATTTAAAAAACTCTTAAATGCACTTCAGTGCATCTAGAACTCAATGGATTTTTGGGGTCTTGTGACATTCAGACTACCAGCTTAATGTGGTTGCTTCCTCCACAGAACAGTGTTGCTTAGAAAGAACATGTTGAATCAATGAATAACTGCAGGGAAAAAAATGGAAGAGTAAGACAAATTGCGAGGATAAAGGAAAAAAAATAATCTGGATAGTGTGACTAGGCCAGGATGGGTTGGGCTGGGTGAGGTGCCATGGAGCCTTTTCACCTAGAGTGCCAGTTTACCTAATGCTGGCCTGCATAAAAGAAGTGTTAATGCAGAGAGTGAGACAAAGATCGGGAAGATGTGCAATTAAGTGAGAAGCACAGTGCTGCTACTCCGAAGAAGAAAACTCAAGTAAAGACAGATTATAAGTACCACTTACCTATAAGTATGGAAAGGAGTAAACGAAAAGATACAGTTTTGTTCTGACATACCTTTTGCAGAGGGAGGACAACAGACAAGAAAATGAAACAGAGACAGTGGTGCCCCCTCACAGTAGAATAGAGGCTCGCACATATAGCAGAGATAATAAAATGCAAGGTGATTGTTGTCTACAGCTAACCTTTGCAGAGGAAAAAAACAGAATAAGCTGCAATGATAGTGTTTATGGAGAAGAAAGCTGCACCTTCCTGCTTGACACATTGCAGTAAAAAAGTAACCCTGAGTTAATAGACTTACAGGCAAGCAATTTGAACTTAAATAAAGGAAGTTAATACTGAAGATGGAGTATAGAAAATATAATGACCACTGAAGGGGGTAGTGACCATGATTTTCCCATTACTCCTCATGCCTATATTGACTTAAAAGATGACTTTATGTAGACTAAGTAAAGAAAGGGAAGTAGTTGTAGACATTATGCCCAAACCTTATAGGGCATTAGTGGTGAAGCTAGCCGATTGTCCCATGTTAGGAGTATACCCAGCAACAGACAAAACTAATGCAAGCATGCTAGCTATATTTTACTAACAAGACATAGTAAAAGAGAAAGCAAAATAAAACTTTCATGCTTCTCAATCAGAATGCCAGAAAACTGCACCCTGCCCTATACACCTATACATACACACACACACACACACACACACACACATATATATATATATATATATATATATATATATATATATATATATAGATTCACTTTATAATCTTGAAATACTGAAAGGTCGAATTTCAGTATCCCGAGACCATAAAGTCGAATCTTCAAAATAGCTAAAGTGCATAATCGTGAATCCGACTAAGTCAAATTTGCAGTTATGGCTTTACGTTAAGTGATTTGTAGTGTGTTGTATGGATGGTGTCCAGTGTAGTGTGTGGATCTAGGTGGAATTTAAGGTAAGTGAGTGTTTTGCAAGGGGTTTGGATAGGTGTTTGAGTGTATGTGATTGTGTTTGTAAGTTGTACGTGTGGGTTAGGGTAGGCAGGTAAAAGTATGAGTGTTTAAGTGTTGGATGTGGTGGTGTTTGTATATGTGTGATGTGTGTGTGTGTGTGTGTGTGTGTGTGTGTGTGTGTGTGTGTGTGTGTGTGTGTGTGTGCGGGTGCACAAGGGACTGTAGAATGTCTGGGTGTGAGTTTACTGTCTTTTTCTGTTTGTGCGATCTTGGAGTTAGTATATATAAGTAGGGGTGGTGGGGAGGGGGTGGGATGAGGTGGGGCGCAGCCCCCACATGAGGGGGTGCAGGGGGGTTTGCCCCCCTACTTATATGTAGTGTAGGTTTGTTGATTTTTGTTTTTGTGTTTGTGTGCATTTTGTTTGTTTATTTGTTGTAGTGTGGGTCGGATGGTGTATGTGTTGTGTGATGTATGGTGTGTTTATGTTCGCGATTTTGTGTTTCGCGGTTTTTGGGTTTTGGGATTTCAAGTGTTAGACTTTATTGTCTCGAGATACTGAAATTCGAGATTTCAGTATTTCGAGATTATAAAGTGTAACCATGTATGTCCCTTGATTCCAATGCCTGCCATTGGTGTACCATTTGAATAAATTGCTGTGGACACTCTTTGTCGTTAATAAAATCTAATGGTGGCTATCAGTACATACTAGTAATTATAGATTATGCTACAAAATTTCCATAAATGGTGCCATTGTGCAAAGTTAATGCTAAGATTATTGCTGAAGGCTAATAGTTTTATTTTCCTGAGTGGGTATTTCTAAAGAAATACTTAACGAGTAAGGCATTATTTATTTATTTTATTTTTATTTTACATTTGTTAACCGGGAAAGTCTGACTTGGAATGAAGCAAATTTTCAGCAGAGACCATCACTCCAGATGCATGTTTTTGAGCCTGGGAGAAAACAGGAGCACCTGGAGGAAACCCCCACAAATGCAGGGAGGACATGCAGACTCCACACAGAAGGCACCCCAGCCGAGAATTGAACCGGAGAATGTCTTGCTGTGAGGCAACAACGTTACCGCTGCACCACTGCGCCATCCAAAATAAACAGCCTTTACAAGTCTTGAGCCCAGTACCCTGCACACCATAGCCAAAGTGATGTACCACTAAGCCATGCCAGATATTATAGCTTTAAATGCAAACAGTTGAAGACATGTCACTACTATCCACTGACTGATGTAGTAGTATATAGGTTTAACAACACATTGAAGTCTGTGGAAAGTTATTGATATGGATGGAAGGAACTCAGACCAGCTATTACCCTTCTTACTGTTTGCTATCAGAGAAGTGCTTCTCAGAGAACTGCTTGACATTGCTAAGTAAACTTGGAAAGAAGAGAAAGCACCATTGTGATAGAGAGCACTACATTAGTTTACAGGAAGACTAAAGCTGATAATGCCTATAGTCAAGGAGTGCATGCAAATAGATAAGATAAAAGCAAGAGTTTACAATAAAATTCACATTTTGGAGACTTTATCCCAGGAAATCAGATATTTGTGTTAGTGGCTTTCATGGAAACAGATTTCTGGCTAAGTGTCAAAAGCCATTTGATGTGATTGAAAGAAAAAAATGCAGTGACTTACAATATTAGACAACCTGGGAAGACAAAGATCTATTACAATGCTTTATTAAAGCTATGAAAAGATTGGTGGTTAGGATTCAAGCTGAAGTTCACACAGAAGCGACTAAAGACTCTCTACATGCAGAGCATTTTGAAAAATCCTTCTCAAAAGAAGAAACCTAGATGATAAGAGAATGTCTCTGAAACAATAATAGAGTGTTTTCAGATATAGCTCAGAAAACTAAGTGAATAAAATTTATTATAGAGGCAACACATGTGATGAAGGTTAGATCAAGACCTTACAGAGTACCAGAGTCACAGAAGCAGCCCAAAGGTTGCTCAGGCTGGGAGTTATAGAAGATTCACAATGTGAATGGCACAGACTGATAATACTAGTTCTTTGCCATAATGGATGTATTATGTTGTGTTAGAATGTTAGGAAACTAAATAGCATATTAAAGCTTGATAACTATCTGATACCAGCCACTGATGAGAGTTTATAGAGAGGCTAAGAAAGGGCAAATAGCTGACAACACTACATCTAATGGAAGGATACATGCAAATATCAAAATAGCTTTTGTAACCCTGATGTGGTGTTCCAGCACAGTGTTACCATATGGCCTACATGGCGTTCCAGATACTTTTTCAAAGTTGATGGATAAAATTGAGAGGCCTCATTCCGAATATATTCCAGCATACCTGCTGCATTTATTACCTGCCTTTATTTAGAGGACTGTGAGTGTCACTTACCAAAATTGTAGGCTGTATTACAATCCACCAAATAGACAGATTTGACTGTACATGTCAAGAAAAACAAATTGTGTTCAGTGTTAGCCAAGTACTTTAGGGCATACCACTCAATTGCCCAGATTTTCACAGAATGTCAAGATTTTTGCCTCATATTTTTGATCTGTTCATCATAAAGTTTGCAGTTTTCTGGCAAATCATTGAAGATTGAAGTCACTAAATAATACTAACTAATGCCAGACACTTGAGTTTCAGACTTCATATCCTTACAAAAATACATAATACTACAAAACATCTTATTCTAATAACTTTCTAAGTTTATAGGATATTATTTAAAATCTGTCCTTATTTTTGGACCTTTGTCCCCCCATTATTTTTGGCTTTATCCAGTTTTCTTGCTGTGACAGATTGAGAGGTATGCTTGAGGGTACCTTAGAGAAAGAGAAGTAAGACCATAACTGGAAAAAAATAGAGGCCAGCAAACTGTCTTGTATCCTCTATAAGAGGACATGTGAAGTATTTTCTTGGACTAGCTGGGCACTACAAAATGTTTGTGCCTAATGTTATGGCTGTTTCCTGCCCTTTAACAAATTTATAAATGAGAAAGCTCCTGTTAAGTGCAATGGTCTCTTGCTGTAGATACAGAATTTAATGAAATAAAAAGGATCCTGTGTTTGAACATTTGTTAGTGGCGTGACAATATGGGGTATTGCCAGCTATACCAGGAGAAGTAGGGCAGTAGATGTGTAGCATGTGCCAGCACAGCTGGCTGGAATTTAATAAAACATTGTGTGTTGTTTGGATGTTAGGCTAATTTGTGCAGATGCTTGTGGTGGAAATGTATTTGTAAAGTTGCTTGTGTTGAAAATGTGTTGACAGTGTGTCCTGCTGGACAGAGGAAGAAATGTACATGTATTATTGTAACTGTTGAAATATATATATTGTAACAGGATACTAGAAAAAAGAAGTTAATCTCAGTCCACCGTACTTTGGAAAATGGTAAGAAACTAAATTACTTAATTTAGGCCATGGAGATTGTATCTTGTGGTTCTTAGTGCAACAGCCAGAGATGAAAGGTCTGCAATAGGAAGCTTCCTGCATTTTCATTGGGGTGAACTAATTGCTAATCTGGAAGGGTGGAGTTTTTATATTGTTTTGTGGCTTCTGGGAACTGCAGCAGGTCTTTGTAGGGCTGTGTGTGTGTGTGTGTGTGTGTGTGTGTGTGTGTGTATGTGTGTGTGTGTGTGTGTGTGTGTGTGTGTGTGTGTGTGTGTGTATTTTGACACCTATGTGATAAATCATGATAGCTTCTAGCCAAGGGGGGAAATATGGGAGCCAGGGATAAAATGGCCATATACGTGTGGTGTCATTCTGCAGTCCATCACTAAAAATGATCTTTAATGCTAGATGAGACTACAGTCTCAGGGCACTCTGTTTTTGTAACCTGACAAAGAAATATATCTCACCTACTTCATCTTGCCTTGCTCTAGTAAGTGACCAGGGAATAATAATTATTTAGATCAGTCAGAAAAATATAGCGAGATTAGTTAAGTATTGTTTTTTCTGTAACTGCATGAACCTGTCACCTATGTTATTTTTAATATTTCCTGTGATTAAAAGTCTGGTGTTTATTGTAAATAGATATTTAGCATTTTCATGTTCTTTTATTATTTATTATTAAATATATTTAAACTTTTCATAGTGGCTGGTCCATTAGAGAATATTATAACCTTTGAGAGTACTAACATATTTGGTGACAGGTCTGGCCACTCCTGAAAGCCTTGCTGTCAAACTACCATTTGTATTAATATTAATTTCACTCAGTGTAATTGAGTACCCTTGCAAGAACCTTAGAGTAGCTGATGTTAGGGTGTCTGGTGGCACTGTAATTACCTTATAGTCTGGGCAGAAGAGGGCATAGTTGCTAAATCTGTGCCAGCCTTTCCCAGGTGTGTATGTGTGTGTGCGTGTGTGTGTGTGTGTGTGTGTGTGTGTGTGTGTGTGTGTGTGTGTGTGTGTGTGTGTGTAAATTAAATCTCAAAGTATGTATGTGTCAACTACTTGTTGCAGGGAAATGAAACAAATGTTTCACAGAGAGGGTGCTGGAGAACTTGACTTGGACACTCAGCTGAGGTCTCAACCCTATAGCTGTACCAGTGGGGAGTTTTATTGTGGACCTGGAGAGAGACAGATAGAGAAATCTGGACACTAGACTGAGTGTGTTCCCTGTGTGCTCTTAAGGGAAATTGTGCTTGCTGAAGAGAGCTGCATCTGGAAATAATGGGTGTATCCATTTTTGTTCCAAATGTCAGGTCAGCTTTGTTGCCCTTGACCATGAGACCCACCTCTACCAGGAGATGCACTGCTACTTCCACAGTCTTGACTGGAAGTTGGGGTGCTACCTGCACATGAGTGAAGTCTCCTAGATGAGGTCTCTCATGATTACATCCAGGACCATGACCCTGTGGCCTACCATGTCTAAGTGTGGACATTGCAATCACTGAATGAGCAGTGGGTGTAGTGTCACTATGAGATTAGGATCTTGCAGGGCCACATCTGCTAACAACAGAAGATGCAGCAGCTATCTCGCCACATGGATGCTAATCCTCCCCCAACAGATGTTGCATCACAGACATTGCCTGATCCAGTGTCTCATTCATCCTGTCCAGAAAGTTGCCCACATGGTTCAGTGAGTCACTCAAATGAGAATGCATGATGTTCAGTAGTCACACTAGCTTTTCTGAGGTCCTGTTTGGATGTGCCAGTGCATCCATTACAGCCCTGCACATACATCTGACCTAATGACACACCAGCATCAAGAGGAGGATGGACAGCAGGTCTCTTCCAACACCCCTACAAACCATCCTGTGTGGCACTATACCTTCATGATTGTTATGGAGAGAAGCAACCAGCTTTACAGCTGGAGTAACTACACTACCCTAATCAATGGTGTCAACCTTGACCTGTCCTATATCAGAGATCTGTGTCATGGGTATGCATAGGTATAGTGACTGTGCTCCATGTATGAACAGGGGATGTGGGAGCCACAACCTCAATGTCAGACTGACAGGCTGCACCCCAAGACTGTGCTTCTTCATCTCCACCATCATCATCAGAGACTACCGATACTCTGACATCAGGTGGTAGGAGTTCCAAAGTGCCACTCTCAGATCACCTATTGTTACTCATCTAGTCAGGATGAAGTAGACAATCATTGTGTGTTCTGTTCAAGCAACTTTATTGTATACAAACATAAACATATATGCAAAATAGTTGTCTCATGCATAGATGTTCACACCATGGCTGTACTCACAAAGTGGCACTGCCTGCTATTTATATATGCACGTTCAGGTCTTAGAAATGCTTCTTAAAGGTACAACACATATGTTTTTCAACATCCTCCCTCTTTGAGAAATGAAATGTAAAAGGAGATACCAGTCCCTATATAAGGCCCAAAACAAAAAGTTCAAACAGGGCAGGTAGAAAAAACACTCCAAAGACGACGGGCTGAGAAACCACAATGTTTAATATCCACAAAACATTGATATTAAACATTGTGGTTTCTCAGCCCATCGTCTTTGGAGTGGTTTTTCTACCTGCACTGTTTGAACTTTCTTTGAGAAATGACATTGACAACATTGACTGACATGCTATAGGTAGAAAGTAATTTCCCATCAAGGAATTATAAAAAATTATATCTATGTCTATATATATATATATATATATATATATATATATATATATATATATATATATATATATATATACACACACACACACACACACACACACACACACACACAACTACATCCAAGCCACTGTGTATCTCACACTGGGTTTGGAAATGCGACAAATCATGTGACATATAAATTGGAATTGGATTTAGCAACTGGGATTGTCTCTGATGAATGTTCAACCTTAGGGATGTTATGAGCATGATCAGAAATGGAAGTGGGAATCAAGACACGTTCTGGAACAGGAGCATTGTCTGAATCACTCTGAGATTTAGAGTCTGTATCGTAGGAACATTGCTGCGATAATGGCTCTGATACAGGAAATAGATGGCGATTTCTCCAGTACTCTGCACCCTCAGATTTCACGAGATAGGATCTTGGCTCTTTACATATATTTGTTACTTGACCAATCTGATCAAAACCTTTCACCATTTGTATCTTCACTGTCTCTCCTTCTTTCAATGGATGAAGTAATCTGCTCAATTTGTCATATCTGGACTTCTGGAAGGAACGCTTTCTAAATAATTGGGCTTTGAATTCTTTGTTGTTTTTAGCTTTAGGCCTCAATAAACTGGAACTGATAGGCAATGTTGTTCTGGTTTGCCTAGACAGAAGTCTCTGAGCAGGTGAGCCAAGTATATTGTTACGAGGTATGTTTCTGAGATTGAGTAAATTCAAAAAGACATCGGTATTGTCACGCTTTGACTTCTCGAGTGATTGCTTTGCACTCTGTACTGCATGTTCAGCTAGTCCATTTGACTGCAGATACTCTGAACTACTAACATGTACAAAGTCCCATTCTCTTGCAAATTTCTGAAATAACTGACTGGTAAATCAGGTACCATTGTCAGAGATAAGCTTTTGTGGACTTCCATGGACTGAGAAATGACGTTTCAGCTTGGTAGTAATAGTTAGGTTAGGTAGTAAATTGATCTCAAACCAGTTCGAATAAGAGCCTACCAGTACTAAGTAATGTTGATTGTTCCCCTCGAATATGTCAGTGGCTATTGTTGACCAAGGTACTTCAGGAACCTGACTTAGCTGAAGTGGTTCTTTTTGCAAATGTGGTTTAGTACTATTACATACTGAACCATAAGAAAGTACTCTATCAATGTCTTTTGCTAGAGAAGTCCAAAATACTAGTTCTCTCCCCCTTCTTTTGGTAGCTTCAGAACCTGGGTGACCATGATGCAAAATCTGGATATATTCATGTTGTAGGGAAGCAGAAACAGTTTTTGGACCTTGGAAAATAATGTCATCTTTCATCAACATCTCATCTCTGTAAGGAAAATAGGTTTGCACTTCAGATTGCTTTGACATCATCCAACATTGTGAATTCATAGGCTTCTTTAAAATAGTAACCAGAGGTTGATGATCAGTTTCAATCTGAATATCTCGACCTTAGATATAACCATGAAACTTGAAACATGCAAATACTATTGCCAAAAGTTCTTTTTCAGTCTGAACATATTGCATTTCAGTTTGGGTAAGTGTTCTAGATACATATGCTACTGGTCTATCCTCTTGAAAAATAACTGTGCCAAGACCAAATTTTGAAGCATAACAGGAAAGAGTTACTGGTTTGTTGACATCATAGTATCTTAATGTGGGTGGAGTAGCAATTTTCTGCTTAAGGTCTTCAAATTCTTTCTGCTGATGTTCTAACAATGACCATGTAACATTTTTATGTGTTAACTTTCTCAAAGGTGCTGTCAACTCACTGAAGTCTGGTATAAACTTGCCTAAATAGTTGACCATACCAAGAAAAAGTTGTAGAGCTTGTGCATTATCTGGTGCTGACATCTCAAAAATGGCTGCTTGCTTGGATGGGTCTGGTCTCAAGCCAATGCTAGAAAGTAAAAAATAAAAAGGAAAACCAGATAATGAGGCACCAAAGGTCTGTAGTAGTAAAAAAACAAATCAAAAAAAGAAACTCAACAGACCACCAGACTAAAAACACAAAGCTTTAATCCAAAGGAACAATGGTTAGCGCTTTCAGGTAGCGACCCTTCTTCAGACAACCATATAGTAACACAGCAGTATTATTTAAATCATGAACAGCCAATAGTATCACTTGATTAATTGAAGAATTAATTTAAAAAATGATGTCTATGCCTTTTAAGGGCTGGCTTTAGAGGCCCAACCCCATTAAGCCCTGGGCTTCTATCTGCTCCCAAGTTAATAATCCATGTTGTTTCACAATACTCAGTGTATCTGATTATATCACCTCCCTTTTTATTAAACCAAATAGACTGCAGCATCATAAAGTTAAAATGATGTCCAGGATGTGTAGAGACATGTTGGAATAAAGCACTGTGTATATCATGTACAAAAGATAAATGCTTAAATATCCTATCCTTCAACCTACAGTTGGTTTTACCCTCATAGAAAGATTTACACCACGTGCACTGAGCAAGGTATACCACATTCTGCTTATCACAGGTGGCAAATAACCTAGGTGTATAAACTCTATTAGTTATGGGATGAACAAACGTATGCCCCGAATAAATATGTTTACAAGCTTTACAGTGGTGACAAGGAAAAGTGCCTATCTTCTTACAGGGTGCATTTCTATTCCTATCCTTATCACTTTGAAGCAGATGCTGTGTGATAAGAATAGGAACAGAAATGCACCCTGTAAGAAGATATCATTTTTAAAAATGTTTAATTGTTTAATTAATCAAGAACTAGATAGAATAATAAGCTATAACAGTTCTTGTCCACATTACATGAAAGCACCACTGAGCCTTCGGTTTGAATTTCTTCACCTCCATAAGCAACAAGTTTTGCAGAACTGGTTACATTTAGTTGTTCACCAGCTCCCACCTTAGCGAATGTGTCTGCTGACATAACATTACACTTTGAACTAGTGTCTACTTTGAGCTCGGTAGATTTACCATTGATCTGGACAGTACAAAATGCTTAATTGTTTGCCATTAAATCAACTGCATCAATCTTTTCACCAATCGCTGATAGACCATCTACCTAGAAAGCAGACTGTTGCAGTTCAGCTTGATTGATTCGGTTTTTTGAATGACCCTTCTTTATAACAGCATGAGGCTTACTTGATTTACAAAATTTTTAAAAATGGTTCCATTTCTTACATTTATGACATTGCTGACCAAATGCTAAGCACTTTTCTCTTTTAGACTCATGGTTGGCACCACAATTGCAACAGTTAACAATAAAAGTTGACTTGGGTTTTGCTGATTCACCCTTGAATGGCACGGACCATGCTCCTTTAACTGAAGTAGTCTTAGAAATTGCTGGAAAATTGTGGGTTTTCCTTGCCACACCTACAAGGGCTGCAGCTGCCATGTGCTTAGGCCTCTTTCTGCCAGCCACATGTTGCATGCTGTCTACATTTGCTCTGGAGCCTGCTGAAACCATGCTCTTATCACTTGCAAGCATATTTGTATGCCTTTCTGTATCTTCATGAAATTAACAAATCTCAATAGCTTTACTCAGCATTAAATCACTGCCACAAAGCAAAATCTTTCTCACAGCAGCATTATTAATACCACACATGAGTCTGTCCTATATTAACTCATCTTTCAAGATACCAAACTTAGACGTTTTAGCTTTATTTCGCAGGTCATTAACATAAGCTGCAAAAGTTTTTCCTTGCTTTTGATCTCTCATGTAAAATAAATGCCTCTCTAATGTAACATTGGTCTGGGGAAGCTCATTTCTCTAAATTTGCACTTCAAACACTCAGGGTCTTCCCTTGATTCAGCCTGCACAATAATATGACAATTTTCCCCTTCACCTTCATATACTGCTTGTGCATATACCAATGAATGCTCTCTTTCTATGGCCTCTGACCCTGCTAAATTTAGCAAAATGAATGCCCTGGTGCATGCATCTTTATCAGATTAAGTGACTTGTATGAATATATCATACTCTTGCTCAAATATTCTCCAGTTCTCTGCAATACTCTGATTAAATTCAAGTGGTAGTGGTTTACAAAAACCTTCTGCCATACTAATACATCTCAATGAAGACTTTTGCCAGAAATTTATGCCAGTACTTGTGACTACTCCCAATAGCACAAAAAGCCTCTATATAACTGAACTTTGCAAAATACGTTTCCCAGGCACTGTAATACTCTTGACATCACCTTACTGCAAAAGTCACTTATCATCATTTTAAGAAACCTTTCAAAATAACTGCACTGTGTGAATAAATTGATTGGAAAAAGCTCAGAGTAAGAAACAAATGGTGGCACTTTGCTAAACAACTCTGTATAGTGTAAGAAACACTCTTCAATGGCGTCACTCTGTGAATAGACACACCCAGCACAAGAAACTTTTCAAAATAGCTGTATTTGACTACACTTTATGAAATAGTGGCACTTTGCACACAACAAACTCTTCAGAATAAATGCACAGTAATAAACACACACTGTAAGCACTTTTGCACACTTTGAGATACTTTGAATAACTCTATTTATACTATTCAGAGCTCCAGTCAATGTGAAGTAGTTGTTTATGCCAAAACACAGTAATTTGCCAAAAACATGCAGTTGCCTTGCTTTATTTATACTCAATGTGTACTTTTTGGCCTTTGTTATATTTAATTTGCTCATTTAATCTCTTTTCATGCCCATTATATTTTCCTGCTCTCATTTTAACATTAAACATGCTTGTTTTACTTTAAACATGCTGGTTTTGGAATTCTGAAATAATTCTGAATCCTTTATGTGCTTTTCTGATGCTTGTTTTATCAAATATCTTAATTTCAAACATTTTGTTTAATTAATAAATGTTATGCTTGCCATTTGTTTAATAAATGTTTTCATGCTATTCATTTGCTTAGTAATGCATTTTGTGCCCTTGAAATGCTCCATTTTATCTTTTTTATAAAATAAATCATTTGCGCAAGCTTTCATTACCTTTAGTTTGATTCTGGCCCTTTTGTTTTGCATTCGGTTCACTTAGTTTGCCTTCACTGTTAATTCTGCACCTCATGGGTCTGAAAAGCAGTCTCTGGAATCCCAGTTCTGACACCATGTCACTCGTCTAGTCAGGATGAGGTAGACAAACATTGTGGGTTCTGTTCAAGCAGCTTTATTATATACAAACATAAACACATATACAAAACAGCTGTCTCATGCATAGATGTTCACACTCTGGCTGTACTCACAAAATGGCACTGAAGATGACACATGCCTGCTATTTATATAGGTACATTCAGGTCTTAGAAATGCTTCTTAAAGATACAGCACATATATTTTTCTACACCTATGATAACAAGCAATAAACACAACAAACTGAAAATTGGAGAATAAAATTGATCACATATTTTCCTTATATGAAAGGTACATTAAA
>NC_056746.1:1490057194-1490117194 GCF_019279795.1 Protopterus annectens
TCCATACTCGGTGGGTTGCTGTCTATGTGATAATTTGTGGGTACTTTGTTTTTCCCAAAGGGGATGACTATACATTTTTTGGCATTTAGTTTAAGGCCATGACTCCGGCACCAGTTGTCCGTTTCTGTGAGGCCTTTTTGTAGGATGTATGTGTCCGCTGGTGTATCGACTATGGCGCCTAGTTTGCAGTCATCTGTGAACTTTGTCAGCCACAACCCTCCCATGTTTGCTTTAACATCTGAGAAATAAATGCCGAACAAGAGGGGTCCCAGGACAGATCCCTGTGGGACACCACTTGTGACTGGCTTTGAGTCTGACATTGCTCCAGCGATTTTAACTTTATGGGTTCTGTCCTTTAGCCAGTTTGCAACCCATCTAGTGACATAAGGGTTTACGTTTAAGCTGTTGAGCTTATCTATGATGCCTGAGTGGGGTATTGTGTCGAAGGCCTTAGCCAAGTCCAGGTAGGCTGTATGGACTGCTTTGCCCTCATCAATGGCTCTAGTGACTGTTTCGAAAAAGTCAACCAGGTTCAAAAGGCAGGATCTGCTCTTTACAAATCCGAACTGGGTGGGGTCAAGTGTCTGTAGGCCCCCTATGTCTCTGTTTATGAGTTCCATAATGATTCTTTCCATAGCTGTGCAGACCAGGCTGGTTAAGCTTATGGGGTGGTAGTTCTCAGGGTCTGTAGCGGTACCTCCTTTGTGGAGTGGGACCACTGTTGCTGTACGCCAGTGTTCAGGTACATATCATGTAGTAAAGCTAAGGTTAAATAGCATTTTTATGTGCGGGTTTAGCTCCTCTTGGAGTTCACATAGCACGCAACCCGGGATACCGTCAGGTCCCATTGATGCTGTGTTTTTAGCTTTGTTGAGGGTGGTTCTCACTTGGACATCTGAGATGACAGGGAGATTACATTCAGCTGGGATAAGTATTTCTTCTTTTGGGGGTGAGGGAGGGGAGAAATTTGCACTGAACCTGTCAGCCAGAATGTTGGCAATATCTGTGGGTTCCATGTATTTTTTGTTGTTGTGAACTAACTGAGCATATCTGAGGGTTTCCGCCCAGGTTTCTAACATAGCTGAAGAAGGCTTTGTGCTTATCTTTAGTGTCCTTAGCGATTTTTCTCTCAAAGCTGGCCTTGGATGTTTTTATGAGCGAACGTAGTTTTCTGCTAATGTTGATCAGAGATGTCTTCCCTTTATGGGATTTTGCTCTGTCGTGCAGTAGCTTCCTTCTTTTGTTATACAATTTGTTAATGGCTGAGGTCCACCAGACAGGATGCTTGCCTTTGGTGGAGAGGGACTTGGATTTATTTGGGATTGCATGATCCATGCATTCTTGGAGATGTCCATAGAAAGCATTTGTGAAGGATTCGGCATTGTGGGATGTGGTATCCACTGGCCCAGTGGGCTTAAAGGATACCATCTCAGTCTTAAGAAGAGTGAAGTCTGCTTTTGAGAAGTTTTTCACTGTGGTCTTTTGTGCTGGGGGTGGAGGTGGGATATGTATATCCAGGGTGATTAGTTTGTGGTCAGATCTCATTAGTGAGGGGTATACCTCCGGTGTGGAGCATTTTGTCCCCATGTTTGTGATGATCAGGTCTAGTATATTATCTCCCCTAGTGGGAGAGGTGACTAGTTGTTCCAGTGCATTTGAATTTATGAATTCCAGGAACCTTTGGGCTAGGGTGTTAGGGCTAGAATAATGTACCCAATCTATGTTTGGGTAGTTGAAGTCTCCCAGTATTATGGTATTTTATGATACATTCATATCCTCCAATGTCTTCAGGAAGGCTGAGTGGGGTTCCTGAGATTGGGAGGGTGGTCTGTAACATGCTACCAGTTGTATAGCAGTTTTGCTTATGGTTAGTTGCACCTGTATGGTCTCTGATGCTTCATGTGTTGCTACTAATCTGGAGGTGTGGGTGTCCTTGAGGAATATGGACACCCCCCCTCCCTTTGTGTTTCGGCCCGGCTTTTGGGGCCGAAAAGCATGCTATGAGGTATAGCCTGGTAGCACTGGGATGCTCTCAGGAGCCTTGAACCAGGTTTCAGTTACTGCACAGACGTCGATGTTCTCCATACTGAAGAGTGCATCGAGTGCCTGCATCTTGAGATTTAGACTTCTGGTGCTGAGCAGCATTACCCTTAGTTTTTTTCCATTTTTGTTTTCTAAGGAGGTGGGTTTGTCTTTTGAGCCTTGCCCAAAAAAGGCACTATGGGGATGGCAAGAGCCTTAGCCAATATCCGGAAGCCCAGTGGTGACAGGTGCAAGCCGTCCCTTGCGAAGCAGCGTGGCTTGTCCAACATGTCATCCCAGGCAGACAGACATTGGATCCCCTTAGAATGACACCAGTACTTGAGCCAATTATTAAAGCTGATCATCTTGTCTTTGTATTGTGGCATCATTCTTGGTGAGGGCAAGATGCTGCTCAGGGTCAGGGTCATACCAGCCTGGGCTACATAATCAGAGAGCTCCTCTATGTCTCTTTTCATGTAGTCCAGGGAGGTACATCTCAGGTCATTCACGCCAGCATGGACAATGACGGAGTCATATTTGTACTTGCTTTGGAGTGACCTGAGTGTGTGTGTTATGTGGCGGATCCTAGCTCCCGATAGGCAGCTCACAGTCACCCTCTCCTTGTTCAGCCTGGTAAGCGGGACATCAGTGTGTCTGACTATAGAGTCACCTATTACTAGTGTATCAGGCATGGTGTTTGGCCTTAAGGGCTGTGATTGGTTGACACACTGATTTATTGAAGTATGTGTTGCATGTGTTTTGTTTTGAGGTGGTGGATTTTTGGATGTCTGCTTTGGGAGCCTCTGTTGTTTTGGTAAGTTTTTTGTTAGAGCCTCCGAGTATGTATTTGTGTTTTTATGTGTTTGGTTTGCAGTTGTGGTAGGTCTATGTGGAACTGGGTTTGTTGTGTGTGTGGTTACCATCTCCTCCTGTCTGGTCATGCCAGCCCTGAGTTGAGAGAGTTCAGCCTCCAGTTTGGCTATATAGTTGCATCTCTCACATGTATTTGTGTTTGTTGGAAGGAGGAGAGGGTTGTCTGTGTACATGAGACAATTGTAGCATTGTCTCAAGATACCCAGATTAACCAGCTGAACTGGAGAGGACGCCAGTAATCTACCACTCGACATGCTAGAACAGTATAAGGGAGTGCTGTGCCTTTAAGGGAAGTGGATATTCACAGGGGTGGTAGGTGGATGTAGTGCTTTCTTAGTACGAGAGTGCTTACTTAGTAGAGAAGTTTTGAGAACAAGTGCTAGGCTTATAATATAGAGAGTAGTCTGATTATACTAAGAGTAGAGCTTCCTTAAGGCAAAATTTGAAGAGCAGACTTGGCGGAGCCAGAGAAAGTTTAACCTTGTTTAACCGGCGCTGCACTATGCGCACAACCGCGCAAAGCTGTGCAAACGCGGACTTTAAACAGGGAACTTCAAAAGAGCTAGAAATGGTCCAAAACAACCAATTACTACAGCTCTTGTGCTGAGGTCACTTCCAACAGGGACAGGTAGGCTGCTCAAGGCTCCCCACTCCCACTGGTGAGCAAAGAAACTTCCTTCTATCCAAGTAAGGTAATGGACAACACATACAGTACACCACAGCCCAGAATACAGCAATGCCTGTAAACTGGTCTAAACTAGTCGAGGAGAGGCGGGAAAACAAGGATTATTTTTTTGTTTTTTTTGTTTTTAGATAGAAACACACAGAAAATGCATAAACAGTGATAAATCAGTTACACAGGCTTGCATACTTTAGTGGGCAGCCTCAACAGTTAAATTAAACAAACAAACAAACAAACTTTTGATCAAATTCGACTAAAAAGTAACTTTAAGTGCAGATTTTAAAATAATGCAGCAAACAGCTAAAAAACAGTTTAAGCTTGTTTAGGGTAAGCTAGAGAAGCTATTCCAAGTAAAAAAAACAGCAAAGATACTTAAATCCAGAAAGTAGTCACTTTTCTGAGTTCTCTGTAGCTAGGACCACTCTGCAGGACCACGAGGAGCTTGTCTGAGTAGTATAGCCAGAAAAAAATGCCCAGAGGTGGATTTTAAACAGGGAACTTCAAAAGAGCTAGAAATGGTCCAGCTCTTGTGCTGAGGTCACTTCCAACAGGGACAGGTAGGCTGCTCAAGGCTCCCCACTCCCACTGGTGAGCAAAGAAACTTCCTTCTATCCAAGTAAGGTAATGGACAACACAGGAAGTACACCACAGCCCATAATACAGCAATGCCTGTAAACTGGTCTAAACTAGTCGAGGAGAGGCGGGAAAACAAGGATTATTTTTTTGTTTTTTTTGTTTTTAGATAGAAACACACAGAAAATGCATAAACAGTGATAAATCAGTTACACAGGCTTGCATACTTTAGTGGGCAGCCTCAACAGTTAAATTAAACAAACAAACAAACAAACTTTCGATCAAATTCGACTAAAAAGTAACTTTAAGTGCAGATTTTAAAATAATGCAGCAAACAGCTAAAAAACAGTTTAAGCTTGTTTAGGGTAAGCTAGAGAAGCTATTCCAAGTAAAAAAACAGCAAAGATACTTAAATCCAGAAAGTAGTCACTTTTCTGAGTTCTCTGTAGCTAGGACCACTCTGCAGGACCACGAGGAGCTTGTCTGAGTAGTATAGCCAGAAAAAAACGCCCAGAGGTGGATTTTAAACAGGGAACTTCAAAAGAGCTAGAAATGGTCCAAAACAACCAATTACTACAGCTCTTGTGCTGAGGTCACTTCCTACAGGGACAAAAAAAACTGGACCATTTTTAGGGCTAGTGACCATATATATGGGGCACTAGGGGATGCCACATACTTGTTACACAAAACTCCTGAGAATGTAAAGGATATTTTAGAGATTGGGTAAACAAGGACATTTTTCAGTTGAAAATACAAGGAAAGTGGGAACTAGATAATATGGGATGTGAGGACAATGCATATATATATCATTAAGGATACTGAATTCCAGTTAGAAAATACAAATAAACAGAAGGTAATCCTTAAATATAGGAATTGCAACAGTAAGAGATTGGTTTGTATAGCCCTGTATGATTTATGTCTGGCTTTTTATATAGGAAAAACAGAAAGTCAATTTAAAAAGCTTATATATATGAACACCATTATGACATTCATAAAGGTAATCTCAATAATGCTCTTTATAAACACTCTATTAGTTGTAACAATTTCAAAGGTTTTTCCTTTGGTATATTTGAAATTATCCCACAGGATATGAGAGGTGGGGCTTGGGAGAGTAAAACAAGGAGAGTATGCAAGGAATTGCATTGGCAACTTACAGTGTTGAAATTATGAACTGCTAAAGTGTAGTGTATGGCATTTTTTTATTTATAAAATATAAATAAATAATCATATTTTCAATCAGGAAAAATATATATAGTTTTATTGACTTTTTGTGTATTTTATTAAACAGTTGTATTATATTCAGAACTTGTTCTAGGCAAAAAATATATATATATTTTAATTTATCCATTCCTACTCACATCATTTATCTATCTATCTATCTATCTATCTATCTATCTATCTATCTATAAAAGCTTTTTTCTGTCATGTTTTATGCAGTTTAATATTGTTTTCTTGCTTGGCTGTAGGATTTGATTAACTTTTTAGTTTGTTAATTGAGTGTTTGTTGGTTTAATTGGTGGGGAAATGTCATATAATTTTACTTTTTTATTATATATAAATTGTTAAAGCAGTTTGAACTATTCATTGTTTTGATGAAGTCATGAGTAATATAGGGATGAAAGCTCATGTATTTATGGTGTAGTGTGTTTAATGTCTTGGCTTGTGTTATTAAAAAGTGGTTTTAAACATTGTTCTCCAATGTTTTTGCTTCATTAGAATTTAAGCATTTATCCTGGTTTTTGACATTCATTGGTGTAGTTCACAGTTTATTTAGAATCCCTTTGGCTATTTCTGTTTTTTTTTGAGTGTATGGGTATCTTTACTATTGGCAATATCACAATAATCCAGATCTTATTGTCAAATGAGAAAGGACATTTTTCATAACTTGTTTCTGTTGCACTTTCAATGTGAGCTGATACAGTGTCACATTATCAGCACAGATAAATACCCTTTCTCCTTGCTAATACATGCCCTTAACCATGGTGACTATGGTAATACTCTTAAATGATTGCTCTTAGTTCCCTTGTTTGAGTGTTCAAATCCACAGAAGTTCTTTTTGCAAGATAAAATTGCTTAAACATCTGAAATGTACATTTAAAGCATTTGATCACCAATCTATTTTTTCCTTTTATTGACTGAGTGCTGTTTGGCATTGTGTTCCTTTGACTGGCAGCAGTCAATAGCAATGAATGCCATTTCACTGCCCAAGGATAAAACTGACAAATTTTATTTGGACTGCTATAATTAGTGTGATGAATAATGGCATAGTTAAATTTCCTCAGCAGTGTGGAGAGCACTGAGTGAAGAAATTCAAGTAGTTAAACTCCTATCTCTGTGGCATAATGTGTAAAAGGTATTGAGCTTAGAAAAAGAGTAGAAGTGATGCAGAGTTTGAAACTTTTTAACGGATTATTTTCCTGAGGGGATCAAAATAAATCTTGACACTCATTTTGGTGTATTAATGTGTTGATGTGGGAAACTCAAGTAAGGTTAATATTGACTAAAACTGACAGATAAGTCATTTGAATTATGTCAGTTTTATTGTGTGTGCTGTGTGAACAATGAAAGCATTTCTACTGCTCCCTTTGTCCTTCTCCATTCCCATGGCATTAGCTGAAGTCCTGATACTGTGAGACATAGATAATAGTACTGGTGTGGCAGGGAGATATGAGAAGGCTGAATGTATCAGTGCAGCTGTGCTTCTTGCTAGATATACACTGTGATTCATTTCATGTGTCTTCAAGTTGTTATTCCCAAAAAGTTGTTTGAATGCTTCTGATGAATATTACCTTATGTAGCATGAAATTAATGTTCACTGCTTAAAGAAAAAAGTGAAAATTTTAGTTTAGACTGCCTTATGTAGCACAAACCAGCCGAATGGAATTGTGCAGACATCAGCACTCTGGATAGTGAAGAAAATATACCCATTAGGTTATTTTCTATGTGGTGCAAGGTGCAAGTACAGTGAGACTATGAAAAGAGCAGCTGATGCATGCTTCGAATCCATTTAACTAATAATTTTACAGATGGTGGTCTGAATATATATATTTAATCACATTTTGTGATACCATAGCATCGATATTTACAAAGCAACTTTTGTCACTATTAATATTTGAACTATTGTCTGTCTATTTCATCATTATTTATCATTAATTACAAGTCTGATAATGTGCTTCACAAAGTTTCTGCAGAAGAGTTGCTGGTTCAATCAGTGCCCTGGGCCAGTTCTATGAACCAGCACCCCACCCCCTTAGCAAAAAAAAAAAACACTTTACTGTCATGTCATAAGCCAATTATTACATTATATGTGATCTGTGCCCCTCCCATATCTTTCAAAAATGGATATTCCTTCTACTGGCACACCAACCAGGTGGCCAGCTGCAAGATATGCCCCCCTCCCCACCCGAGCCATTCAGGTCCCATTTCTGTGCCCTGCTCGAAACCTGCTTTCAATATATATGATTTAAAAAAACTTTCTTCTTTTAAACTGTAGCAAACTGTTTGCTAGAAATGTAGCAAAGAGTTGCAACAGTTTATACCCTGTTTGCAAAGAGTGCTACAATGCTCGTATTTCAGTTAAAATAAAAATGTTTTCTGAAGTGTAGCAAACTGCTTGCCTAAAAAAAATTCTGCTTTTTAAACTGCAGAAAACTGCTTTCTATAACTCTAGCAAACAGTTGCTATAGTTTATACGCTGTCTGCACGAAGTGCTGCAGTGCTCAGGTTTTAGTTAAAAAAGCAAAGTGTTGTGTTTTTACTTTTAAACTGTAGCAAACTACTTACTGCAATGTAGCAAGCAGTTTCTGCAGTTTAAATCACACACAGGGTACTACAGGATACTACAACACTCATGTTTGACTGCAAATGCAATGCTGGTTTGCATTAAAGAGAGATCGGGATCTGATGACTGCATCTCACCCAGCACTCTGCTTCCAGGGCAGTTGCCCCTTTCACCCCACCTTAGCTGTTTTTTTGATGCTGCAGTAACAACTAAGAAGATGAATGTGTCACTTTTATGCACTTCCTGGTCTGGTTATTGCTACATTGACCTATTGACTGCATTTAATTTGCTGTTAGCTTTTTTTTTGTATCATATATGTGAATAAAATGCCTTTTCCATTTGCTGCCCACACAGCAGTACTAAAAAATATTTTCCTACCAAAAGAAAAATGTGAACAATTTAGCTTAAGCTGCCTTATATAGAATAAATATGTCTAGTGTTGTTGCATGGCCCTTGGCAACATGGATAGTACTTTCTGAACAGAATGTATCTGACACGTGCAGTTCCATGGAACAAGGTGTAACTGGAGGGAATTAAGAGAAATAATGCACTTGAATTGCTCAAATCCTGTTTACAGATCCCATTGCAATTATTCACAATCTGCATTTTTTTTTTTTATTTTAATTTGCATTTGCCCTCTGTTTGGCAGTGCACAAACATGGTCCCCTTCCTAAGGAAAAGAGGGATAAAATTAGTTTAGGCTGCTTTATGTAGAACAAACACCCATAGCAATGGTGTGCTTTCCTGAGCACTCTGAACAGTATTGAGTGGAGAAAGTCAATCTATTGTATAACTGGGGTCTATATCACATTGTCGAACTGTTAAAGGTTCGAATGTCATATGGTCAACACCATATGACTGAACTTTTAAAAGTTTGAATGTTTCAGTGGAGATCTCCGTACAGTGCGGAATGAGAAGATTTCCCTTTTCTGCACATAGTGCAATGTCGGAGTTGGTATATTTAAAGAGTGGGGGGTGTGGGGACTGCAGGGGGCTTGCCCCCCTGCTTAAACTGTTCAGGTAGGTTTTTTCTTTGGTTTATTTTTTTTTATTACATTTTCGAACTTTTAAAAGGTTGATCATATGGTGTCAACCATATGACGTTCAAACTTTTAAAAGTTTGATTATGTAATATAGACGGTATACCTGTCCCTGTGGTACAAAATGTATGTGCACTGAGTTTAAAGAACACAGTTGATTATGAGTTCAAATCCAGTTACAAGAGGCTTTTAAAAAGGGTGTAATAATCCTGTTTGTCACAACATTTTGATTAGAACTGTAACACTAAAGAAAAATGATAATGCTAAGCATGTTTCTTGCAAGCAATGTATTACTAATGCTTGCATGGCTAAATTTTTCTATTTAGTATATATCATTAAAGTTTCACATATAACATCAAGCTAATGTGTGTTTCAAATGTCTTAAACTTGACAGAGATGATATTTAATATAAAATTCCATTGCATATGTATGATGAACACAGTACTTTTATTTTAATCATCATGACTCATCACATAACCTAACTATATTTTTAGGACGGTTATGTCTTGTGAAGTATGTATGAAGCATACCCCAACTTGTATTACTCATTCAACTATATCCATCTGAAACATATTTACAAATAAAATAATGACTTTTACATAGGAATGCATTCCCCAGACTAATTAAAACCACACACATACAGGCCTGTCTGAAGTGTATTTCCATGCATTCCCAAATTAGTATAATTATAATTCCCGTGCATGAAAGGTAGTGCGCTTGTGGCAATGCCAATTAATGAACTATATTTAAATGTTTTGTATGGGTTTGATTCCCAGCTAGTACAGCAATAGTTTACTATTGTTTAAGCCTCAGTAACACAGTCTGTCACAATTCATCTTCTTTGTCCTTCCAAACTGCAATGATTAAAAGCCATGAGCTGGTTAGCTGGTTAGATCTGACCATAAACAAATCACTTTGGATGTCCATATTCCGCCCCTACCCCTGGACAAGAAAGCCACCATGAAAAACTTTTCAAAAGCAAACTTCACGTTATTTAAGACCAAGGTGGAAAGTTTCAAAGCCCCCATGCTGAAGGATAACACTGTCCAAGCTGCAAAATCCTTTACTAATGCATTCTATGGGCAGCTACAAGAATGCATGGATCGTGCCATCCCAAGCAAAACCAAGACTCACTCCTCCAAGAAAAGGAAACCAGTCTGGTGGACTCCTGCCATAAACAAGCTATACAATAGAAGGAGGAAACTAGTACAGAGAAGAGTAAAATCCCAAGAAGGGAAGACATCCCTGATCAGTATCAGCAAGAATCTACAATCCCTCATAAAATCATCCAAGGCGAACTTTGAAAGAAAAATTGCCAAGGACTCCAAAGATAACTACAAGGCATTCTTTAGCTATGTCAAGAATCTAAGTGGCAATGCTCAGATCTGCTCGGAGTTAGTGCAGAATGGCACAAAACACACTGAACAAACTGATATCACCAACATCCTGGCAGACAGGTTCAGCGCAAACTTCACCCCCTTCTCACCCCCAAAAGGGCCCATAACCATACCAGAAGAATGTAGAGTCCCTGAAATTACATACACTTAGGTTAAAACAGCCCTCTCCAAAGCCAAAAGCACAGCATCAATGGGACCGGAGGGTGTCCCTGGCTGCATCCTACATGGGCTCAAAGACGAACTAACCCCTCACCTAAACACACTATTCAAACTCAGCCTCTCCACAGGCTACATATCCATAGAGTGGTGCACAGGGATGGTTATTCCACTCCACAAAGGTGGAGCCACAACAGACCCTGGGAACTATCACACTATAAGCCTGACTAGCTTGGTCTGCAAGGCTATGGAGTGCATCATCATGGAACTCATTAACAGAGACATCGGGAACCTCCAAACACTGGACCCTACCCAGTTTGGCTTTGTTAAGGGCAGATCATGCCTCCTAAACCTGGTGGACTTCTTTGAGACAGTTACCAAGGCTATAGATGAGGGAAAGGTGGTACACACAGCCTACCTTGACCTCGCTAAGGCCTTTGACACCATTTCACCATTCTGGTATTATAGATAAGCTCACCAGCCTGAATATAAACCCCTATGTCACAAGATGGGTTGCCAACTGGCACACGGACAGAACCCACATGGTGAGAGTTGCTGGAGCTAGGTCCGACTCTAAACTGGTTACAAGTGGCATTCCCCAGGGCTCAGTCTTAGGACCCCTCCTGTTTGGCATATACTTCTCAGAGGTACAGGCAAGCACAGGAGGACTATGACTGACCAAGTTTGCAGACGACTGCAAACTAGGGGCTATAATTGACTCTCCGGCTGACACAGGCATCCTCCAAAAGGGTTTCACTGAGATGGACACCTGGTGTCAAAACCATGGCCTCAAGCTAAATGCCAAAAAGTACATAGTCATCCCCTTTGGAAAAAACAAAGTACCCACAAACTACCACATAGGTGGTAGTCCCCTAAATATGGAAGACATAATAAGGGATCTAGGGACCCAAGTAGATAGTAATCTCACCTTTGATAATCACATTGCCAAAGTGGTTAGAATATCATTCTATGTGGCCCACCTAATCACAAAAGGGTTCACATCCAGATCAAAAGAGGTCATTGTGCCACTCTACTCATCACTCATCAGACCCATCTTAGAGTACAACGCCCCATTTGGGATGTACCTTACAAGACGCCTGCAATAGCTGGAAAGACCACAAAAGTACCTCAAAAAGAGGATCAATGGCCTCAAACAGATGCCTTATGCAGCTCGACTGAAGAAACTCCAGTTGTACTCTGTTGCATACTGCCTACTCAGCGGTGATCTCTGCCTGACATACAAGGCCATGTCCAACCCAGAATTGATGGACATGCTCCACCTAAAGAAAACCTTATCCCCTCGAGCCACATGCTCTAGGGATCTAAACCTCACCACAACAATAAATAGGACGTGCTGGAGGGATAGATTCCTGTCCCAGAGACTTCCCATGCTCTGGAACAAGATTCCAATCTACATTAGGCAGAGCTCCTCGCTGACACTCTTCAAAGGAAACCTTGACGAGTGGATGGGAAACAGAACGTTTACCTCGGGGATCACTTCATTGGCTCTGCTGGACAGAGGCACAGTGAACTAATCTAAGGAGATGGTGAAAGCCAACACATTCTGGCTAGGCTTATAAATGCCTTTGGGCAGATAGCCTAGTACCCACCTATGAATCTATGAACCTATGACATTGAGCATCCTATTGTTGAACATTGTTACATGTGCCAATAGATTGAGGATCACACATGGCAAAGCTTTATGCCATGTTTCCCACATTTAGTGATATTTTATGTAAGTATTACCAATGTGACTGCCAGGGAAGCCATCTGCTTTCAATTGGGCAAATGCAGTTGGCACAGCTGTGCATCTTTCACACAACTGCTTACCTGTGAGATCTGAATTGGGCACCAATTCAGGCATATTTTGTTAGCTTGACTTTTGCAGACATGGCTGGCAAGGGAGAGAATGGTACCAAATTTAGAGCACAAAGGTGGGGTGTTGAGGAGTCCAGGATATTTGTGGCACTCCTTGTGAAGTGCTACAGATGAAGGCTACTGCAGAGGAATCATATCAGGTCTTAGTATGAGGATGAGGCTTTTAGTAGCTTAACCAAGTCTGTCTGCAATGTAACAGGCATTCCATGCACTGGGGAACAATATCATTAACACTATAGTGACCTTAAGAAGTGCAAGCAGGACCTTCTAATCCAATGGGAGACTGAATTTAGAATTTTGAACACCCCAGTTGTGTACTGATCCATAGCCTGTCTATGATATGACATTAGTGATCTAGCCATCCAACACAGGAACATATTACTTTCAAATATATATTTTTTTCTTTTTGTACTGTACAGCTTCAGAGAAAATAGCTGAAAATTGTGAGGGGCATTTGGGAAGATTAATGTGCCTCAGAGGGGCATAGGTTAAGTAGGACTCTGGTCAAAATTCAAGCCAGAAATTTCTTTCCTTTCCCTCAAACACTAGCATCTTGAGCAGGAATATCTCAGACTTCATCAAAAGCCTGCATGCCGTCCTCATAACTCTTACTGTTTGTGATTAAGCAATAAGAACAACAGCTCAGCTGTGTGAGGGTTCAGTGCCCAGAAGCAGCAATTGCTTTTTTATTATTGGAAAAGTATTTATAAAATATTTACAACAATAATATGTCAGGAAGAATCAAATTATTGTAACTGCAATTATTAACATTTTAATGCATGTTTCCTTTCCATCATAAGTAAATAAAGTCTGCTCTTTGTTATATCATAGCAGAGAGATATATTTATTTTATGACACATAAATACTTTTCTATCATATATGGATGTGGCAAAGGTGGTCAATAGTAAATTATCATAGTTGTTTATGTATAGACAAACAAAGTTTATTGAAAAAATACAGTACTGTGACATGCCATGTATCTAATTATCTCTTATTTTTGTCTCCCACCACCCATTCTGTCTATTTTTTTTTTCATTTTTGGGGAAGTTACAATTTATTAACAGTTTGCTATTTGCATACATTGCTGTTGAAAAGTAAATGAAAAACAGCACAGAGAGGTAGACTGACCACTGTGGGTTGGTCTGCCATACCTCTACAGATGTCAGTACAGACAGAAAGCACTTCACGTTCACAACCTGTCAGTGTTGCCTCCACAGCCCCTGCCCTACCTGCTCCACCTGCATCAGGTATCTCTGCTCTGGCTGCTGAGTCAGTGGTACCCTCAATGAGCAATATAAGTGGTGGTAGCAATTTTGTCACCCAACAGGAGCTGACAGGGCTGGTGAAGGATATAATCGAGAGGCACCTTGTTGCACATATTGGCAGGGTTGAAAAGTTCCTGCATCAAATTGCAAAGATGATGTCACATCCAGAACTGAATCTGATACCTGCTGCAGGAGATAGTCATGACAGTTCTGAAGCTGAGGACTAGAGTCATTCTTATAGTTCTAAAATTGGACATTGGTGTGCCTCTAATGTCCCTATCTATCCCCAGTCATGGTGTTCCCCAACCTTTTGTCTCCATTACCATTCCTGTCTGTCTTGTATGTTCTGTATGTCTGTGCATGCTCCTAACCTACCCTACTTACCTGACCATCTCATTCAAGCACCTTTCCCAGCATTCCTCTCTATCTCCCCCCAGAAAATGGGCACCTGTCTTATGGGGGAAAAACAATATATATATATATATATATATATATATATATATATATATATATGGGTCTACTTCACTTCATCTAAAGCTCATTTGCCTGACATTCATTTCTCAGAGACCAAATCATCTAAACTTCTCCTCACCTAAAATTCACTTCACCTAAAACTCATTTCACTGACAATTAGTACTGGCAGTCTATAGAGCACTGTAAGGCAAGTTAAAGGTATATGTCCTTTTCCCCACTGTAGTGCAACCTAGGAGTTAGCATATATAGTTGGGGAGTGTGGGGGCACAGCCCCCAACCTAGTTTGGTTTTACTGAACAATATAAAACCAAACCAGAGAATATAAAATCAAACTAGGTGGGGGGCTACAACCCCCATACCCCCCAGTGTGGGGGGCTGTGCCCCCCACACCTCCCCTAACTATATATACTAACTCCAGGGTCACACTACAGTGGGAAAAAGGACATATACCTTTTACTTGCCTTACAGTGCTCTACAGGCTACCAGTACTAATTGTCAGTGAAATGAGTTTTAGGTGAAGTAAACTTTAGATGAAGTGAAGTTTAGGTGATTTGGTCTCTCTGAAATCATTGTCAGGGAAATGAGCTTTAGGTGAAGTGAAGTAGACCCATATATACATATGGCCAATACATAGATCTCCCCTTCTACTATAAGTAATCTTAACACATTTGATTTGGCCCAATTGGTCATATGACATTATGCTATTGTTGTCACCCATTACTGTTGTGGCAACTCTACAAAGTTATGAAATTATGTGTGCAATTGTATTATTATGTTGTGAAGGAATGGATAGCTATGGTGCTCTCCACAACCCTCCTACAAATTCCTTTATTATGTCCCCTGTGTCCTACCCTCTGCTTTCCAAACCCAATTTCACCACCATCCTAGCCAACCCTTTTTCACGTGTTTAATCTGGTCAAAAAATAGATTCACACACAACATACATGGCCACAAATGGCCCATAGGAAAGCCTTCGCTCTATGTCCTTGGCATTTTGTGAAGGTTGGCATAGCGCAGCAATGCTGAGTATCAGTGAGCACTGTTTAACATATTTTTGCAAAACTAGATGATTTCAATTTAATCTGCAGTAGTCCAGTTACTTTTGCACAAATGTGCTTAAATCCACTGCAGTATGGTAATATGGAGTAAAAGCACACTAAAGGCAGTACGTCTGATATAGGTAATGGAACAGTTCACAGGCTGCTGGATGTAATAAAGTAGCCGTTACTATGTGGAGTGTTAGGATAATTATCCTGTTTGTAGCGTAATGTTTTTGGACAGTGCTATGGATGTGATTACAGCTGTAGGTCAATTTACTAATTCATGACATTTTATATTCCTATCATATATTTAAGTGCAAGCATCTGTATATCTCTCCATATACAACATTACCTTAGCATACCATTTGAATAGTGACACAAGACATCATCTTCAAAAACACTGAAGCCCCAACAGGGAAACTTATTAAGCCAACCTTATCCCTCTTATGTTTTCATGTCCATTGCACTCACCTACCCCTTATTTGGACCTTTAGTAAGCACTTTATTATTCAGAGAATGACATATAATTATTTCATAAGTAAGAGTAACACACCGTACAGATGGTCTTACATGTCTCACAAAACTTATTGTTACTATTCCTCTCTGCATCTGTCTCTGTTTCTCTCTGTTCACCCCTTCTGCTTCAATAAGTTGTCACTGTGCTTCAACTGTATTTAAATGCTATGAAGTAGCATTCCTTTGTGATATGCTGAACTAATGTTTTTATATATAGAAAGATTTCTGACTAATTTCAAGGGTTCTAATCCAGTCATTAGCTAAGTGTTGCTGACTGTTTTTGGTTATCTATTTTATGTGTACCTGTTAGCTTGTTATGACCCAACATTATCTTTCTTCAGTCATAATCTTTGTCCCTGCCTCCATCTCACCTTGTCAATGTATTTCTCCCTTCTGTATCACTGTTCTTCCATCTCTGCATTTGCACAATGTCTGGTACCAGGCAACAAATGTAGTTAAGGTTAAATAGAAGAACACATCTCATGTCAATATCTTGTGATTTTATTGCATTTGGCCACGTTACTCTATTGCGTTTTGTGCCACTGTGCTAAGCCATACTTATTTTGTTTAATGAACTTTTCAACAAGTTGGATATATAGATTACAGTGGTCAATAGGATAATTAAGATGAATACATACATTCACATTTGCTAGCAGCCGCGGTGGTGCAGCTGTAGCATTGTCGCCTCACAGCAAGAGGTTCTCCCGTTCGATTTTCAGCTGGAGAGCCTTCTGTGTGGAGTCTGCATGTCCTCCCCATGGTCGAGTGGTGTTCGAAAGACATGCATAAATGGGCATGCCTTCATTGAAGGTTGGGTGTTGATCTGGCACCTAGGCACCATAAAAATCTACTGCCAATCATTAGTGGACTGGAGTTCTGCTGTGGTGACCCCTAACCGGGAAAAGCTGAAAGAAGAACAACATACATTCACGTTTGCTGAAAGCTGTTGTCAAATGTTAACTATCAGAAGTATGACTTCCTACATGGGGTGCTTACATAATACTCATGTATAAAAGTTTTCCTTGGAATGCTCTAAAGGTTTGAATCCAGATGGATGAAAAAATACTTCAGAATGTTTTGTCTGACTTCTGTGGCTGTATATGTTGGCTACACCTTGATTTAACATGTCATTATCCTGCTGCTATATTCATGTGCCTTCTCCTATTGTGAGGCCTGTCTTGTACAGATCTTTGTGTGAAAGTCGGCACAGAGCAACATATAGTACTGCTAAATCCCATTCTAAATTTAACACTTCAAGATATGATTACACAATGCTGTAAGACTTTACCATCAGCAGTGCAATTTGGCAGCTGTGCATTCACAGTAAAATCAAAAAAAAAAAAAAAGAAAATCATATTATTATTGTTTTAGGGTTCACAAAGATTGTATATCTGTATTACTTTTGTCAACAAGTGATCTTGATTTCAGAATGATGTTGACTCAATTCACTTGTTAAAATGTATGTCTGCTCTACAGTGTTTACACTTGCAACTGTGTTGTAAGTTTGGTTAACCAATTCACACATAATCCATCGCTGTTATTCTGCAGTGCACTTTTCTAAGTATGACTTGCATGTTTGTCTTGTCAATGCACATAGTGCAAGTGTGAGACAATACAAGTGTGCATTCTTTCTGACATAAAGTCATAGGAAAGTTTGATTGGTAATGCACTGGTGAACAAAAGTGAATGTCTATGCCATCCCAAAATGTCAAACATGTCAATTAATGCAATATGCATTAAGGACAGTATCTAAATTTTAGTAAGGAAGTATCAAATTACATTTAACTTTTTAATGAAACATCCTCTATGAAATACTCTGAAGATGTCATTCAGACAAAAATGCATGCTATGTTTGAGTCAGACTTCTCCTGTGGCACTTCTGACTAATACACTGCTGTCTAGGTTGTGTAAATAGACAAGCAGGTTTGAGACCCAACATAGGAAGGTTGTGTGTGTGATAGAGTGCATAAAGCTTGGTGTGGTACTCACTTTCTATGAAAATAATACATTTACCTCTTCACACAGCTCCCTTATCCTGCTTGTTAGTAAAACATCTTCTATAAAAAACGTTGATAAGTCATCCAGACAAAAGTGCACTCTCTACCCTTGAGTCAGATTCCTCCTGTGGCACTTGCGACTAATACATTGTTTTCTAGATTGTGTAATTAGATAGGTAAGAAGCTCAAGGTCTGACATGGAAAACTTGTGTGTGTAACACTTGTGCTTGTGATTAATACAGTGCTTTCTACACTGCATAACTAGATAGGTAAGAGTTTGATGCTGAACATGGGAAATGCTTGTGTGTGTAACAGATGGTGTTGCATCCACTTCCCCTGAATGCATGTATTTATTTATTTATTTATTTGACATTTGTTTTCCAGGATAGCCCATTGGGCCATACAAGTTTGTTTTCAATGGAGTCCTGGGGAGAAAAGCTCCAGAAAAATACAAATACATTTCCATAATACAGAATGTACTTATACATTTAAGTTAAACATTTAAGTGTTAGAAGAAAAGATCATAAAGTTTGCAGTGTAAGTAAAGAACAAATCATAAAGATTGCAGTGTAAGTAAAGAACAAATCATAAACATTGCAGTATAAGTAAAGAGCAAATCATAAAGATTGCAGTGTAAGTAAAGAACAAATCATAAACATTGCAGTGTAAGTAAAGAACAAATCATAAACATTGCAGTATAAGTAAAGAACAAATCATAAACATTGCAGTGTAAGTAAAGAACAAATCATAAAGATTGCAGTGTAAGTAAAGAACAAATCAAAGAAATGCTGAATTACAAAAACTGCATAGATTAAGTAAGTAGAATTTTTTTTCCTGAATTACATCAGGTACATTTGGTCATTGGTCATTTACATCACTAGTGATGAAGAAATAAAGAAGGCAGTGGTAGGTAAGTGGGTAAGAAAAACCGACAAGAAAGTGCAGTTAGAATTAGGTAGGATGGGAGCATGAGCATTTCCATTGTGAAGTAAGATGCGAGTGCAGAGAGGTTTTCAACAAGGAGATACTGCTAGTGGTGCGCATAGGAGAAGGGAGAGAGTTCCAAAGGTGAGCTACAGAGAAGGAAATCAGGTGATTCCCAGCTGGACGTGTGGATTTGTGTAGTTTAATGAAGTTTTGGGAATTGGCTCTCAGGAGTCGGTCTGGTTTGTGCATTTCAAAGGTGTTTGCTAGTGACAGGCAGAGAGATGGGTTATGAATGAGTGTTTGGATGATTTGGATATAAGTTAGTAAGTTAGGTAAATCTAGGCAACCTAATTGGTGGAGGGAATTGCAGTGGTGAGAAGAGGCTCTGTGACCTGCAGCAAACTTGGATATTTTGTTGTAACAAGATGAGAGTTTGTCTTGAGGGAAGATTGTAGGTTGGTGAGGATAGTTTCACCATATAATAGGGAAGGGATAAGGTATGTATTGGCTAGCGTAATCCTGGTAGAGGGAGAGATAAAGTGACTATGGCGGTAAAGCATACCGAGTTTGTTATGAGTTTTTTTTTATATTTACATGTAGATGCTTGCCAAATTTTAATTGATCATCAATGGTTATTCCTAGTAATTTTGCTTCAGAGACCACTTCTAGGGGAGTTTTATTTTTACTGGTGATTATGAAGGATTGTTTATCTATGGAAGAGGTTTTGGAGGCATTGAATAGCATAAGTTTTGTTTTGGTTGCGTTAAGGGCCAGATGGTTGTTTAGCATCCACTGCTCAGTAGAAGAGAATGTGGCTTGTGTAAGATTGTTAAGGGTTGTGATGGAAGGGTAGGAACAGATTATAGTTGGATCATCTGCATATTGAATGAGGCTGAAGTTTGGGATGGCTTGGTAAAAATCATTAATAAATATGTTAAATAGTAGGGGGCCTAGAATGGAACCTTTTGGGATGCCTGTGGATATATTAAGGAAGGGTGAAGTAGCTTTTTTCCATTTTACTGCCTGTTACCTGTTTGTGAGATAGCTTGAGAACCACTGGGAAGAGGAAGGGGATAGGTTAAGTTTAGAGAGTTTGATTAGAAGCAGGCTATGGGAAATGGTGTCAAATGCTTTAGAGAGGTCGGGGAGAAGAGTGGATGTGAAATGACCAGAATCACAGGCTTTGTTGATTGTTTCTAGAAAGGAGAGAAGGGTAGTGGAGGTACTATGACCTGGTCTAAAGCCATGTTGTGTGGGGGTAATAAGGTGATTATTAATGAGACAGGGTAAGAGTTGTTGGTGTACACACTTTTTGAGAAGCTTCGAAATAGGGGATAGAATGGCTATAGGGTGGAAGTTAGTAATGTTATTATTACTGCCGCCTTTGTGGAGGGGAATGATAAATGCTTTCGTCCAGAGTTGGGGGACCTGGTATTCTATGACGGACCAATTAATTAGTATACTGACAGGAAAGGCTATTTCTTCTGCAGCTAATTTTAGGAAGTAGGAGTGCATTTAAATATGCATGCAGCTTTCGTACCCCAAGTTTTACTGAAATACACTTATGGGGTCATCTTGACAAAAATGCACTTTCTTCCCTTAATAGCAAGACTTCTCCTGTGGTATTTATGATTAATACAGTGCTTTCTATGTTGTGTAACTGGATAGGTAGGAGATTTTATGCTAAATATGGGACATTTTTGTGTGTTTGTGTGTAATACTGGGTGCTGTATCCACTCCCCCTGAAGAGAATGGATTTAAATATGCACACAGCTCCCTTTTCCCACTTTTTACTGAAATACACTGATGAGTTCATCCAGGAAAAAATGCACTCTCTCCACTTAAGAGTCAGATTTCTCCTGTGGTGTTTACTGATGGTTGGGCATGTGTTCAATCAACTTCTACTCTGGATAAACATTTTAAACTGCTAGATAACTCCATCAACCGCTAATTCCACCATCCACAACAACAACTTCTTTGCAACATAAGGGTGCATGTAAGCATACTGTTTGTACTCTACTGAGTACATTTTCTTAAAATTAATGCTTTCAGTAAGAGTGTCATAGATTGAAAAAATATCTAATGTTTTTAGAGGTGAAGTGACACAAACATTTGTTGAAGGGGGGACGTTTCCACTTTTAAAATGACGTGGTTTGTAGAGCAGCACTAAGAGCACACAATTACAACATTATCATTATCATCTCTGCCTATACCCCTGGTGCAACACACTGATGAGGTAATTCTTTCTATAGTGAACTGTCACTGTGGTGCTTGCATTGCTTACACTATAGTTTAGAATGTGTAAATAGATATGTAGGAAGTTTAAATACAGCAATGCTTCACTTCTACAAGTGTGTGTGTGTGTGTGTGTGTGTGTGTGTGTGTGTGTGTGTGTGTGTGTGTGTGTGAATGCAAATTAATTCAGGATTTGTTTCGACACATTTGCAGTGCCAATTTTACAACACCAAATGGCTGTAAAAGTAATTTTACCAGACACATCTCCTTGGCAATACACTACTGATGTTTTCCCTTCATAGATGCTGTATGTCTTAATTGTGGTCATTAATTTTCTGTGGCACTGCCTGCTAGTAATGTGTTGTATAAATAGTATAAGTGGATGGGTGGGTGATTTGAGTCCATCACTGCTTAAATAGTGTGACTATGATTACTGTCATATACCATTGACCACCTCCTAACAACCTCTATGTAAACTTCTACTTATGTGATAGTGGCACATTATTAGAGTAAGAAATCCTAGCATCCCCAGGGAAAATAACTTTTCGGCCTCACAATGATTGCATAATGTTACCATAACTGCAGTACCTCACATCTGAAGTGTGAATATTCTCTTCTGTTGCATGACTTTGATACTGTGCTTTATATATTATGTAACTACATATGTAAGTGAGGACAGCTGTGAGGATGTCTTTCATCCTCATGCTATGTTTAGTACTCTTCTAATACATATATGATGTGTAGCTATACAGTGTTATTGTGCACTTTGACCACTTTTTTGTAAAAATGTCCAGCTAATACAAAGTGGTGATGCCATCCATTTAAAAGTGCACTGTCCAAGTTGTACCTCAGCACACTGTATGGCACTTGCAATTCAGGTACTAATCTTTACCTTATGATCTTGCGTAGTTAGTTCAAATCCAGCCATTACTGTTCAGACTACATTGTGTCATTCTTACTGTGACTGTCCATGTCATTAACACTGCTGTCAAACACATCTGATGTGCACATGTATAGATGTTGATTCCCCTTAGAAAAAGCTATGATAATTTCTTATATAGCATTGCTTTTATTCATAGCAATGATGACATGTGATTACATTTTCCTTACATAACATATGTAGGAAGGGTTATCCTCTGACACAAAAGAATTAGATGACATTCTATATGTTGTTGACTTACTACAGCAATTACAGGCATACATATCCCTTGCAACAATAACATGACATAATACCTTCTCATACCAAAATGTCTCACAATTGTAGTGACAGTTCTAACGTGGTGCAGTCACCCTGTACAATATAATGTATTTTCTGTTGTCCGTGCTCATGTGGATATCATCCACATTCAGTTACTGTTATCATTGTGTGGCCTTATCCTGTAATGCATGAATGGCATCCACCACAGTTATAATGTGCACATTTACAATGGGACAGGCCTCCACCATCCTTTTTATCTCAGAGATTGTTTGTGACACATACATCTGGTGTAATAAGGTAGGATAGGTGGAAGGACACACTTGTGTTAAGCCTTCCACTGTGGCTCTTGTTGTTTATTCATGTAGGTGGAGGGCCTGCAGTAGTATGTTATTCTCCTGTTACTGAAATTGTCAAGGCATTGCCTCCCTTAGGTAGTCATGGCAGTACCTGTACAGCTGAAGGCAAAACATATCAATAAGTGCATGTTAATAAGTACATGTGTACATTACTCTATGGCAGGCACATGGATATGTCCAATGCCTCTTCTCTTTATGTACCTGGTTAACAGCTGTGGTTAGTGCTTTACACAGTGTCCCCATTTGTATATTGTATAATGAAGGGGCCTTGTTTCAGACCTTTCTCAATAGCCATTCTTCCTTCTAATGGTAAGAAGTACGAAGTTTTTTTTTTTTAACCTAAAACAATAATTTATTGATGTTGGATGTGATTGTTTTTAAATGATCATAGGATCATAGGAAGTTACTAGGCTATTGGTCCTGAGGCCTTTATAAGCCTAGACAAGAGTTTAGCACATATTTAGACAACTCAGCACCAAATACCCCTGTCCATCAGGGACATGAGTGGAATCCCAGGGATGCATTTTCTGTTTCCCATCCAGTTATTCAGGTTGTGCTTAAAAAGGGGTAAAGATGTACTCTGCTTGATGTGAAGAGGGAGTCTGTTCCAGAGATGGGGGAGTCTCTGGGATACAAATCTGTCCCGACAACAAGTCCTATTGATGTCACAGACCAGGTTGAGGCCATGCATGCTGGTTACTTGTGTGGAGCTTGACTTGTGGATTTGCAGCAGTCTCATCAAGGCAGGGTCTGAGATTGCCTTGTATGTCAGATAGCAGTCACCTCTGAGGAATCTGTATGAAACAAAGGAGAAGGATAGGGCTTTTAGTCTATCTGTGTATGGTAAATTTTTGAGGCCCTGGATTCTCCTGGTGAGGAACCTCTGTGGTCTCTCCAGCTGCTGCATGTGCTTTGTGAGGTACATGCCGAATGGGACATTGTACCCAATAATGGGCCTTATAAGGGAAGAATACCAGGATGTTATGACCTCCTTGTCCTTGAATGAGATACCCTTACTTATGAGGTGGGTCATGTAGAAAGCTTTCCATACAATGGAAGCAACATGGTGGTCAAAGAGTCAGGTTGCTATCAAACTGGGTGTCCAAATCCCTCATGACTGATTGCGTGCTTAGAACATTGTTATTAATGTGATCATTTGTGGAGACGTCACTCTCCCCAAAGGGGATGATGATGCATTTTTTGTATTCAGCTTGAGGCCATATTTCTGACACCAGTCATTTGTTTGGGTGAGACCCTCTTGGAGGATGTCCACATCACTAGGGGAATTGATGACAGTGTCCAGCTTGCAGTCATCTGCAAACTTGGTCATCCATAGCCCACTGGTTTTGACCTGCACATCAGAAAAGTATATCCTAAATAACAGAGGCCCCAAGACCGAACGCTGGGATACACTGCTCATTACGGGTCTACTACTTGAGGTGGCTTCCCCTATTTTGACTAGGTGGGTTGTATCAGTGAGCCAGTTAGCTACCATCTGGTAACATGCGGTTTAATGCCTATTTGAGAGAGTTTATCTATTATGCCCAAGTGGAGAATAGTGTCAAAAGCTTTGGCCATGTCAAAGTAGGTTGTGTGCACTGTCTTCCTCTCATCCATGGCTTTGGTGACTGTCTCATAGCTCCATAGGTGTGTACTAGGCTAATGGCTCTGGAGCCTTTACAAGCCTAGCCCATAGGATTACTCTGTGGTCCTCGGGGTGAATTTTCTATTTCCCATCCACTCATCAAGATTTCTCTTGAAGAGGACCAGTGATGTGCTCTGTTTGACATGTATAGGAAGTCTACTCCATAGCATGGGCAATCTCTGGGTTATGAACCCAGCACGTTCAGTTAATTGTGGTAATGAGGTTGAAGTCTCTGGATCATGTGGTGTGGAGAGATTGGGATTGCTTTAGATGTAGCATTTCTACAGAGCTGGGTCAGACGTGACTTTGTAAGTCAAGCAGAGATTGCCTCTAAGTAGGCAATATGACACAAAGAATAGCTGGAGTTTTCTGAGTCTGTCCATATAGGACAAGTGTTTAAGGCCTAGGATCTTCTTTGTGAGGTACTTTTGCGGCCTTACCAGTTGTTGCAGGTGTCTAGTGAGGTACATGCCAAATGAGGCATTGTACTCGATTATTGGCTTAATGAGGAAGAGTAGAGGGAGACAATGACCTCTTTCTTCTTGGATGCAAAACCCTTAGTAATGAGATGTGCCACATAGAAGGATTTTCTGACCACAGTGGCAATGTGGTGGTCAAAAGAAAGGTTGCTGTCAACCTGTGTTCCCAGATCTCTAATAACACCTTCTGTGTTCAGTGGACTACTATCGATGTGGTAATTCATGGGAACTGGGTTTTTCCCAAAGGGGATGATGACACATTTTTTTGGCATTGAGCTTAAGGCTATGGTTCTAACACCAGTCGTTGGTCTCAGTGAGGTCTTTCTGTAGAATGTCAACATCACTTGAGAGTTAATAATGGCTCACAACTTGCAATTGTCTGGGAACTTTGTCAGCCAGAGTCTCTTCATGTTGGCCTGGACTTCAGACAAGTAGATACCAAACAGGAGAGGACCCAGGATCGATTGCTGTGGCACTCCACTTGTGACTGGTTGGCAGTCTGACATGCAGTCAGCTACTTTTACACTGTGGGTTCTATCTATGAGCAACCCACCTAGTGATATAGGGGTTGATGCCTAGCTTAGTGAGTTTTTCTATGATTCCTGAGTGGGGAATGGTATCAAAGGCCTTGGCCAGATCAAGGTAGGCTGTATGAAGCACCTTGCCTTCATCCAGAGCTCTGGTGACTGACTCAAAGAAGTTGACCAAGTTGAGCAGGCATGATCTACCCTTCACAAAACCAAACTGTGTGGGATCCAGAGTTTGGAGATTCCCTATATCCTTGTTTATTAGGTCCATGATGATGCGTTCCATAGCTTTGCATAGCAGACTTGTCAGGCTAATAGTTCCCAGGGTCTGTAGTCACTCCTGCTTTGTGGAGAGGGATGACTATAGCAGTGCGCCATTCGGTAGGGACAAAGCCTGAAGTGAGGCTGTGATTGAACAGGACACACAGGTGAGGTGCCAGTTCACTCTGTAGTATATGAGGAACACAGCCAGGGATATTTTCAGGTCCCATAGAAGCTGTATTCTTGGTCTTGGACAGTGCTGTTTTAACCTATGCAGCAGTAATACTGGGTGCCTGGCAATCTACTGGTATTGTGATTTGTCCTTTGGGGGGAGAGGGGTAAAGCTGGCACTGAATCTGTTGGCCAGTATATTGGCAATATCTGTTGGCTTGGTATAGGAGGTACCATTGTGCAGTAGTGCAGAGCAAATCTGGGTATTGTCGTGAAGATTCTTTGCATAACTATAAAAGGCCTTGTGGTTGTCTTTGCTATCTGATGCAATTCTGTTTTCATAACTAGCTTTAGAGGATTTGATGAGGGATCTCAACTTTTTGTTGAGGCTGATAAGGGAGTTTTTTCCAGTCTTGGGACTTCACCTTATTCTGCATCAGTTTCCTCCTTCTGTTGTAGAGTTTTTTTATGGCAGGGGATCACCAGATTGACTTCCCTTTTTTGGAGGAGAGTGTCTTGGTTCTATTGGGTATGGCAAGATCCATGCATGTGTTCATACAGTGTGCTGGTATATGATTTGGTGGTCATGCAACTATTCTCCATTTGCATGGGTGCCATGACGTTATCCACCTCTGTTTTTAGGAGCCCAAAGTTAGCTTTGGAGAAGTTTTCATGGTGGTTACCAAATTTAAAAGGCATGACCTCCCCTTGAGGCGAGATCCATGCATTTGTGTACCAGTGTGCTGATGTATGATTCGGCAGTCATGCAACTATTCTTCATTTGCATGGGTGCCATGAAGTTAGCCACCTCTGTTTTTAGGAGCCCAAAGTTAGCTTTGGAGAAGTTTTTCATGGTGGTTACCAAATTTAACAGGCATGACCCCCCCCTTGACGAAGCCAAACTGTGTGGGGTAGAGTGTTTTGCAGTTTGCCAATGTCCTTGTTAATGAGGTCCATGATAATCTGTTCCATGGCCTTGCAGATCAGGCTGGTTAGGCTGATGGGTCTATAATTTCCTGGATCTGTGGATGCTCCACCTTTGTGGAAAGGGATGACAGTGGCTGTCCTCCACTCAGGTGGGATGAAGCTGGTACTCAGGATTTGGTTGAATAAGGAACCTAATGGTGGTGCAAGTTTCTGCCTGAGTTTATGTAGGATGCATTCTGGGCTGTTATCGGGTCCCATGGAGGCTGTATTTTTTGCCTTTGAGAGAGCAGTGATGACCTGTCACCTAGATATAAGGGGAAGGAGGCAGGTACTGGGAATGTGCTGCTTTACTGATGGGGACAGAGGAGTGAAGTTTACACTGAATCTGTCAGCCAGCAAGTTTGTTATATCTACGGCATTTGTATATGTGGTGTCCTTGACTACCAGTTCTGAACAGATCTGGGTGCTTCCTTTGAGACTGCAGACATATGTGAAGAAGGCTTTATGATTGTCTCTAGCAGATGTGGCCAATTTGGACTCGAATTTTGCTTTGGAGGATTTCAATAGTGCTCTTATTTGCTTGTTCAGGCTAAGGAGAGATTGCTTCCAATTGGGCACCTGCACCTTCTTGGTCTTGGACAGCATTTTATTTCCTTTTGCTATAGAGTTTATTTATTGCAGATGCCCACCAGACAGGTTTACTTATCATTGGGGAGGATGATTTGGTCCTGTTGGGTATTTCTGATTCTATGCATCTATATAAATGCTTGTATAGTCCTTTGGTTTAGTTTTGGATACTGGTGCCAGTTCCTAGAGAGGGGGAAGGGGCTGTGAAGCTGTTTATACCATCCCTCAGGAGGCTGTAATCAGCTTTGGAGAAGTTTTTTTTGTTTGACCCTAGCTAGAGAGGAGTTGGGGGAGATGGTGACTTTGAAAGTGACCACCTTATGGTTGGAGCTTGCCAGAGAGAATGATACTGCAGGGATGCTGCAGTGGTTACTCATGTTGGTTAATACCAAGTCCAAGTATTATCACCTCTTGTGGGGGTATCAACTAGCTGTTCCAAAGCATTTGCATTGAAAAAAAATTGAGGAATCTCTGGACATTTGTGTTCTGGCATGAGTAGTTCTTCCAGTCTATGTTTGGGTAGTTAAAGTCATCCTGGATCAGGGTAAAGGATTGAATCTTGATAGATTCAAAGAGGTCCAGATAGGTGGAGTGGGCATTGTGAACCAGATTTGAGGGCCGGTAGCTAGCTATGATTTGTATAGGGTTTTTGTCAGTGGTTAACTGCACCTGAAGTGTTTCCTGTGCATTATACTGTATGACCATCATGGAGGTGTGAATGTCTTTAATATATATTGAAACTCCACCTCCTTTGGCTTTACTGCCCACTCTTTGGGGTCTGAATGTATGATAAGATGAGTAACCAAGTAAGGCTGTGGTGCTCTCTGCAGCTTTGAACCAGGTTTCTGTGACTGCGCATATGTCAGCATTTTCCAGGGTTAAGAATGCTTGCAATGAGTACAGTTTAATGTTTAGACTCAGCATTTAGCAGCATGACTTTAGTTTGCGTTTTGTTGAAATTATTATGTTGGTAGTTTTAACCTCATCACTTTTCCTAAAAAAGTCATTATGTGGGAGGCAAGAGCCTTTGACAGACACCTGAAGCCCAAGTGAGACAGAAGCTGGCCATCTCTGGCAAAACATCGTGGTCTGTCGATCATATCTTCCCAGGCTGTCAGGTACTGGATCCTCCTGGAATGACACCAGAAACTCAGCCAGTTGTTAAAGTCAATCATTTTCTGTTTGTATTGAGGCATCATTCTGGGTGATGGCAGAATGCTGCTTAAGTCTAGGGAAATACCTGCCTGGGACACATATTCAGTGAGTTCAATCATGTCTCTTGTCATATAATCCGGGGATTTACATCTAAAGTCATTCACACCAACATGGACTATGACATAATAACAGTACCTGTTGTTGAGAGACTTGAATGCATATGTGATATGGTGGATTCTGACCCCTGACAGACAACTAACTGACTTTTTCCTTATCCATTCTGGTGAGAGGCACATCTGTGTGTCTCATAATGGAGTTTCCTATGATTAATATGTTGGGTTTATGGTTAAGCCTTACTGGCTGTGAGACACAGGTGTGTGAACTATGTATGGTATGTTGTGTGGAGGGCTGTGGAGATCGTGTGTGTTTTTGCCTCAGAGGTCTCTTTTGTTTGGGTATGTTTTTGCTGAGGACCTCTGCATATACGGGTGTGCATTGTGTAGGTGTGGGTGGTGTTTGAGGTGCAGTGATTGTCTTGAAAACATTCTCAGTGCCAGATATACTGGCTTGTGAGGGAGAGAGCATAGACTCTAGGTTCCTAGTGTAATTGCATCTCTCTTCAAATTGTGTTCCTAGATGGTAGCAGTAGATGGCTGTCTTTGTACATGAGGCAGTTGCAACACTGTCTCAGAATTCCCATATCAACTAGACTGGCAGGAGAAACTGTAGGAAATTCTCCATCCATATTTGTCAGAATATGAGGGAAAAAGGCCAAGGAGAGCCAAGGGGTAGACCTAAAGCCCAAGTGCTTAAACCAAAACTAAGAGGCTTAGGCGTGCAAGCTAAGCAATTAGTCAAGTCATATCCTAAAATATTTAAAAATGTAATAGTTTTTTTTGGTTCATTATTGTTGCACAATGCTCATTAATGTTGTGGAACACAATGTATTTATCTGGTTCTAAAAGTCACATTTCTTTTATTATTATTATTATTTAGAATAAGTTTGCTTTGTTTTGTTTTACCATTATGTGAGACTGTCAAGATCAAGATGTAATTGTTTTTTGATTGCTGAGCAACAGTTATTACTGTTCTGCTAAGTACAATGTAACCATGCAAGAGATTACTGGGGTTTGTTGAAGGTTTCCAGGAGGTTTATTGATAAACAGTTGAGAACATGAGAGAGGAGAGAATCATTTCTTGTGGAGCATCTTTGGAAAGTGTGTGGAAGCGAGAAGAAGCATTACCTACTTGAACCATCAGGTCCCTATCACTCTGGAAGTTTTGAACCAGGGGACAGTGTTTGTGATACCCCCAGCTCTATTCACTGAGTTTGGCAACAATTCATGATCAAGGAAATCAAAGGTCTTGGTGAAATTTAAAAAAAATGCATCTCTTAGGAGTTCTTTATCCATACCAAGGAGAATATCATGTGTTACAGTACAGATTAGGAGTTAGAATGCTGTTCTTTTTGGTATAATCAGTTAGGGTATGACTATTTTTTGAGATATCTGTTCCAGCATCAGTAGGATTGGGATAAGCCTAAAGTCCTTTGTATTTTCAGGTTTGGACAGGGCAATAATAGTTTTCATTATAGTTTTCTGACATTGCATTTGTCACGAAGCAAAGATTGCAGAGGTGGTAAAGAAGGGATAATATGACTTTTGCATAATACAGTAAACCAAGGCAAAAGGTCTTTGCATCATATTTAATGTATTAAAACTACTTTTCTTGGTGAGCTTAACAACAGTAGTGATGCCAGTGTCTGTACATTGATCACAGAGTACACATTGTTACATTTTAATAACTTGCATTTATCAGTGTTCCTGCAATCAATTTTTGGATCAATGTCATTGAAATATATGTACATCATTCATTTTATTTTTGCCATTATTTATTTATCAGTTTAATTTTGTGTTACTTTCATTGATTTTTCATTGCATGATTATTAAACTGTAATCCTCCTTTCTTTAATGAATTAATAGCCCAAGTGCAAGAGAAAGGGTAAGAATCTTTGTGGATGATCATTCTGGAAATAAATTATTTTCTCAGTGTTTTTCTTTGTGGCATTTTACTGCGCTATTATCAAGTGAAACCACACTAGCAACCTGATAATGAAACACTGCAGTTAGCCATTTGTCATTGCCAAATAATTATCATGGAAAATGTTGTTGTGATCTCTTGATCCCTTTTATGAGACAGTATGAACAAACAACAGAATGAATAAGACGTTGCTCCCTATTATTTTCTTTTTAATTCATCAATATTTCCAAAAGCATCGCTTTCTGGAAGGCTGCCAGTCAGTAACTATGTTTCTTGTATAGAATGATCTAAAACCCCAGCACTTTAGACAGATATTATTCATGTTAAGTCCCTTGAAAAAAACACTATTTTTTATTTAAATGACATGTTTTTATTTAAAAGGGAGGATGTATTTGTATCAAAGACCATTTTATCATTTTTGTAGTGTTCATTAAATCAAATGACAGTTCCCATGAACGTTGTATTGCTTATATCTTTTTGTGTCAGGCTCTTATTTGATTTAAGTGACAGTTTAATTGCAGTGCTGCATGGTGCATTTTTAATATTTTGTAATTTACTGAACTGCTGTCTCAGTTTAATTTTTTAATACTTTTCCTAAACCCATGTCTACCGACTTTCTAGCCATTACTGACACAGTGCCACTTCATTATATATCACAGAGTGGAATGTATTCTATATGTAGCTGTCCTCCAAGCAGCCATGGGGGATTTCTTAATATATTTATTCATTGCATTTATCGGTAAGGTCTGAATGGCTCAACAGATTCCTTTACAGTGGCAGCCCAGGAAGAAAAGCTCCATGATACTAAATAATTTCAACAACAAATCAATAATAAAAAGTAAATAAATAATTGTTTTATTTCTTTATATTTGTTTCCCAGAAAAGTCCAACTAGGTATGTAACCATTTTCAGCAGAGGTCTGTGAAGAAAGGCTCCATCAACAATATGATGTATAAGTAACATAGAATGCAAGATTTACAAAAATACTTTACAAAGAATGTACAGCTACAGTTATGTACAGATGAAATATGCATATCTGTGCAACACATCTCTAGTACATATAACATAATTTGGGATCACTTTAAAGCATGTCTTTTGTGAAATTATATTAAGTAAGTACACTAGACAAGTAAAAATGAAATAAAATGTATTACTATCAACATAGTATTTCTTAAAATATGAAGACAGTGACCAAGAAATTATATCAGTCAGATACAATAGTTATTATGCCAAGCAACGTTTAGATGCTTACTTATGAAGTCAGTGTCAAGAAAAGGTATATTGGAGAATAATTATGGGTTAACCGGGGCAGCTTGAGCTTGACAGTAAGCTCAGCTTGGGCTCATGATCTGGCAAGGAAAAGAGCCAGAAATTAATCAAACTGGCTATTTTTTAGGCAGTCATGGGCAAGGCTACCAATTCAGACTAAGCCTGCGGCTGGGTCTTGTATGGTATGTGTATTCTAACACAATAATTGACTGAGGTTTCAGAGTGTGTTTGTTTGTGTGTGTGTGTGTGTGTGTGTGTGTGTGTGTGTGTGTGTGTGTGTGTGTGTGTGTGTGTGTGTGTGTGTGTATGGGGGGTTAGTACCACTAAGCTGGCTTTGATTTTTGTAGCTGAAATTTACACCTGACCTGCAGGCTGTGACTGCTCTTTGTTACGTGTGGTGTGTGATTTCAGAACTGTGATTGGCTGATGATTTATTGGGGACAGTACGTAACAGTAGCAGAAAGATAATTTAAACTGTTGGTCTGCTGCTTGAGATCTCTACTTCTTTACAACTTTCACAGCTGAGACTTTGAGAGGATAGGATTTGGACCTATATTTTAAAAAGATCTGTGGTTTGTGTGTTGGGAGATTCTGCAAATGTGGTTTGTGTGTTTGGGAGATTCTGCAAATCAGCAGTAGAAGTCTGCATTGTTTGAGAATAGCCTGAAGAGACTGGGATAGTCAGAGCATTCTCAGTTTCACCTTGGAGTCATATGTGGTACAGCCTGGGGAATACCTTCATCATCAGAATGTAGTCATAAACATGTTGGATTCCAAGGTAAGCTGACAAACTGCTGGCTAAGCTCCTTTTTTTAGCCTATATATTGCATTTTGGAAGACGGATACCAGCCTGAGCTAGAGATATGGATTTACGCAAAGAGCGTCTGGCTTTGCAGTCTCTTTTCTTGAATGGTATGCTACAATATTGCACAGAAACACTTGCTTATGATGATCCCCTTTCTCAGAGTGTAGTTGTGCCTACTTTGCTATATACAAACCTTCACACTGGTCTTAGCATATCTTGTGGTTCATTTGCTTAGGATTTCTACACAAAGACAAAAATACCAGGGAGACAAAGGAATAAAATCAGGAATATGTCTTAAATATTACTGTTACTCATCTAAAAGTTAGTAGAACAACAGGTTTTGCATCAACATGCTTTTTCTGAACAGTGCATTGTCTGACTGAATGCAATCCTCAATAATTCTCCCACCCCTTTTTGGCTGTCCCAGCATCACTATCCATTGCTAGGTCTATCAGCTCCTCCTTCAACCCAGGACTTTTTCAGAATCCGCGTTGTGGCTGGCATGGATCTTAGAGTGTTCTGGGGAGTCATACCGACAGCTGCTTCTGCTGAGTAGAAATGTTTTTTTTCTTTAATAACCTACCCTCATCCCCATTTTGTCTCTTCCTGTTCATTCATGGGCTACTCCACTCTATGGACCACATTTCACTCCAGGGAGTGCCTAAACACCCCCCCAAGGATAGACACATTCATCTGTTCCTGCCAGTGCTTCAGAAATGTGAGCCCTTAATTGATCATGGGTCACGTGGACAGTCCTTATGGCTTTATCCCTCTACATCATGGTGCTGACTACATAATCCTCAGTGATTTAAACCTGCAGTCTGTATAGAGGTAGAGATAGATGAGTGGCAGACACTTTCCACAGATGTGTATTATAAATGTGCATTGCACAAGAACTAGCTGTTTTCTTTTGTAGACATTCTTTGCATGAAATAAACAGGGAATTACATGATTTATGCAAAACTGTTGAAATGGATAGTTTGGAGGGAGAGAATGATTATACACTTACCCAAGAGTAATATGAAGTAAATGATTTTAGTCATTCTTTCCTTCACTTTCCTCACAATCACATATCAGAGGTGTGCATAGAAAGTGGGGAAATTTGGGGGTAGGAGTGTGGAAACATGCTGTATGTGAAAACACAGTCTCATTATGTGATGAGTGGCAACAGATAATATAGCTTGTTGGGCAGTTTATGCAACAAACAGTACAAAATGCAAATATATTAGTATGTCTGTTATCTTTTCTTTTTTTCGAGGTGAGACATCAGAAGTATACAGAATGTAGCTGTCATGTTGGTAGGGGCACGTTAAGTATGAAAAGAAAGGCACTTATAAGATTTTGTCAAAAGTTAACTTAATCATAACATTTTTATTAACTTTACAGTAAAAGGTGATATACTATCTATAAATGTACACATTGCACTGGGCCACCGTGTTAAGTTTTGACTATACTTGCCCAAATATAACATGCTGATGTAAATTACTGTGGTCATTGTTTCTTTCATGTATCTCATAATCAAACATCAGAGGTGTGCCTACAAAGTGGCTATCTTTTTGGATTCTGGGAGTGAAGACACCCTGTATAAGAAAGCACTTGCACAATTATTAGCAAATAATGACATGGCTTGTAGGGGTGGTAAGTGTCTGTGTGTCTAGTAGCATCAAGATGAATTATGCTACTATAGCTTTTAAATTGTACCTCCCCAATGAGACATCAGTACTGTATATAATACGATTCTTATTTTTTTTGGGGGGGGAGGGTGCAGGTAATGTGTGAAAGCAAAAGTCATTTCCAGATGTTTTCAAAAAGTATTGATATATTTTATTGCAGGGACCATAATGGTCATGAGGAATTAACAGTCAAAGATGGTTTCTTATCTCAGAAGGGCACATTGCATAGGTACAGTTTGTTTTCATTTCTCATGTTATTACAAGACCTCAGCATGTTGAACACAATAATGGTCTATTCTCTGATAAAGAATTTTGTCTCTGGTCTTATAACTCATACCCCAGTACAGACTTGTATGCAGTAAACCACATAATGTGAATATGTGTATCCTTACTGCTGCAATCAGCATGTAATTGCATTTTGTAGCTGAGGGTCATGATATGTTATCCTGAGAGATCTGTTGTAATACGTACGGTTACAGTGAAATGGCCTTTATTGTGGGATACCATTAGTAGTTTTATAGTCATTGGGGTATTCCGTCTTTGACTTTCAGTTTACAAAGAAAACGTGTGCTTTGAATTTTTAGCCTAAAGTTCATTATGTATCTGCATCATGTTTGCTATTACAAAGAGATATTTTTCTGTCTTTTTTTATATGATAGGCACATTATTCCAATTTTTTCACATTTTTTTCTATATTTTATTGTTGGATCTGACTCGGCTATTAATTGGTTCTAAGAATCAAAACTGATATTTGGCTCATGCCTGACTCCTTGTTTATTCAAAAATCCTAGACTTATTCACCTCTGTAAGAGAAATAATCTTAACCAGGGATGTACAGGACTATGGCCATAAGTCAATTAGGTATTGCTTTAAGAATGATTTAAATGATTGCAGGTTATTTAAAAGAGAGAGAGGGAGAGAGAATGTAAAATGGAATTCTAGAACTTAGACACATTGTTTGAGTAGAATGCCCCCCCTCCCCCACAGTATTCCTATCAACAACACATATTATACCATGACCCCCCCAAAACGTGCACGCTGATTGGCCAGCATGCACATTGTAAATCGAGTTATAGTATAACTCTACTTTTAAAACACTGTCTCGCTATGTTAAATGGGTTTAACATAGCGAGACAGCTTTAAAATAAGCAACGGAGATCTCCGTTGCTTATTTTAACTGTCTCGCTATGCTAAACCCATTTAACATAGCAGACAGGTTTTAAAAAGCAACGGAGAAAGCAAGATCTCCGTTGCTTTTACTGTTTAAGCTATGTTAAATGGGTTTAACATGGAGACAGTTTTAAAATAAGCAATGGACATCTCCGTTTCTTTTTTTACTGTTTCACTATGTTAAACCCATTTAACATAGCGAAATAGTAAAAAGCAACGGAGATCTTGCTTTCTCCGCTGCTTTTGCCCACAGCTTTGATGTACTGCGCACAGTACATCAGAACTGCCGAATGCCAGACATCTGTGGAAGGGCAGTAAACAGGCATTATACTATGCCATTATTTAAGAAAAGTAATAGTTTCTTTTCTTAAATAATGTCATGGTATAATAGCAATAACCCACTTCTGGGTGTGGGTAATGCTGTATTTACCCATGGTTGGTCCCTCGGGCTTCGTCCTCGGGACCAAACCACGCCAACCGTGGGTAAATCCAGCATTACCCACACCCAGGCGTGGGTTATTGCTATAATACTTTATCCTTGGAATGTAGGGGTCCATTTGAGGAATACCATCATATGAAGTTCTTTAAGGGTGGGCTTTTTTTTTTGGTTTGTATGTAAGATTGTGGATGATTGGTTGTTAATTGTAAGTTATGTGCAGGGATTAGCCAACCCAGTTAATTTTTGTAGGTCTAAGCAGTGATGAAACATTTGAGTGTGATTAGTTTATCTTTTGTGTTAGCAGGTGAAGATTGATGAAAATAGGAGCAGCTTATAACAGTGGTGAAAGAAGATATGTTGAAACAATAGTTTTTCTAGATGGTGCCTAGCCATATATAATAGACCAAGATTCTACTAAGTCTTTCTGACAAAATTTTAAGTTATTGTCTATAGTAACTCACAAAAGCTTGAGATGGTTTACTAGTTCATTTAAAGTTTTATTGGTTGAAGAGTGCTTTTGAGTTAGAAACCGATTTATCAGTTAATGGCATTAATTTGCTTTCTTTACGAGGGGATTTAAGAGCAGATGAGCACTACCTAGCAAAGATTCAATAAAGGAGAATGCTTCTTGGGTTTGCTATTGTAGTTTTAGTAAAGTTTTTTTCAGTGCATATGAATGCAGAGTCATCTGCATATTGAATAATCCTGGGTTATGTTGTTTCTAAGTGTAGGTCATTAATAAATACTGTATGTTAACAGAATGGGGCCTAGAATGAGCACTTGTGGAATGCTGACTGAGACTGGGAAAAAGGAATGATATTCTTTTTGCAGTTTAACTGCTTAACATTGATTTCAGAGATAGTTGATGATCTAAAAGAAGGAGAAGAAGAAGAAAAAGAATGAGAAGTCAGATTATGAATAGCTTGTGAAGATGTTTTAGGTGAAAGATCGTATGAAATGACAAATCCAAAAAGAGGGATAAGACTAAGTTACCATGGCATCTGTTAATACTTGTAGTACCTATGAAGCTAATTACAACTATGATGCTGTAGGATGTGGTCTGAAACCATTTTTGTTAGTGAGATATTGAGTAGCTATTTTTGTATACATTTTTTCCACAATTTATAATGGAGTCAGTATAACTATTGGTATATAACTGGAGAAGTGCTAGGATATTTTTTTTTTCAGATGGCTAGGGCATACCCCAGGATTCAATAAAATCCATGCAGGTTCTGTGTAGAGCCTACATGGAATGTATCTGTGTACATGGCCATGGTTCCCCCCCCCCCCGGCAGCACACCATACATATTAATTATGGTGCATGCCTAAGGGAGGTCATACCAACACAGATATTGAATCTGTGTAAGACTAATGTCGCACATACCTTTCAGCTCATCCATCTTGGCCGAAAGATGTGCAAGACATTTTATTTTATTAAATTGCATTTTATTTATTTATTTTTTTATGTTTATGTGCTTGTTTGTGTGGTGTGGCATGTTGCTTAGCTATGCTTAGTTTGCACAGACATACACCAGACATCTACTAGACATCTAAAGGTAGAAACCAGATGGATTCAATGCTAATAAATAATTTTTATTCATTTTCTTTATTTTTAATTTTTTTTATCTTTTTTTGTGCTTGTTTGCATGATGCAAGACATTGCATAGCTAGGTGTAGCGTGGGATACTTAAATATTAGACATCCACTAGACATCCAAAAATAGAAACCGGATGCATTCAAGATTAATTTTTTTTTATTTACATGTGCTTGCTTGCGAGATGCGGTGTGCTGCTTAGCAAGGCATAGCAAGGAGTACTTAAGCAGTAGACATCTGCTAGACAGCTAAAAATAGAAACTGGATGTATTCAGTTGTTGTAGGTCTGCTCTGCTTAGCAGTGATAAAACTCACACAATGAAGCTGCGCTACACTTACAGGCACCTTCCCAGTATATCTGAAGATATCTGAGTTCCCTTCACCATCCCAGTGGCTAGATAGAATCATGATCTGCAGTGTAGTAGGTCCTGGGTTTGAGTCCTGGCTAGTAACGCTTTTTACATATAGTGCTGTGAAACTGCGTCAGGTGACTGAAACACCGGTTGATTTTAAATGAAATAATTGTTACATTTAGAAACAGTTAGAAAAGCTGTGTGATGCTAAGCATCACTTAATCATGGCCAATGGTCTTTTCTAGTTTGCCCATTGCTAAGCTTTGCTTAAACACGGGTTGTGCGAGTTTGCGCAATGCTAAGTGATGCGGCAATTGTTTGAAAGTTACTGTATGACATGCAATGGTGGGAATTCAACCTATTTAATGGGCAATAGGTGGGAATTTCACATTATTCCTTGGAGCCTGACCTTGACTGTGGGCACGGCTGCTGCAGTTGGTGAGGGAGTGCACTTTCAGGTGCAAAATTGAGGAGTGCAGGAGTCCAGCATATTAATTGGACTCCTGGTAGACCAATATGGACTCTGGCTGCTGCAGGGCAACTACGAGGGCTCAGAGTGTAAGTCTGAGGCTTGAAATCTTTTGGCCAGGGACCTAACCAGTGCTACTGGTATCCCCCACACTGGTGAGCAGTGTCATCACCACTATGATGACCTGAAACGTAGGAAGAGGAGACCCTTGGACACCTGGGTCCAAGAGGCTAGGGATGGGCACACCCCACAGATATGTAAGTACTTTTTCCAGTAATTTATAAATATACAAGCTGAATCTTTACAAAATTAGCATGCATAATGGTTTGTTTTTTTTACCACAGCTGCAGAAGACAGGACTCACAATGTCCAGTCCCATGCAAGGCATTTTGCCAGGATGAGGGAAGCGCATGGTAAGTAAGAAAATCATCAAAGCATAACTTAATAATATAATAAAGTAAATACAGATTGTGCAGTCTTAACAGTCAGGTATGACATACCTGGGACATCTTACATCTTTATTAAAGTGTCAGTGCATATCTGAAATGGTAAAGCAAGTTAAAGCAAGTAAGTATGCAGTACAGTGTAGCATAGCTTTCAACCATAAGTTAACATTGTGGTCAACCCAGATTAAAAGTCACTGTTCTGGTATGCTCATTGTCTGAAATATGCTGTAGGTTGCACTCAATAAATGAACAGACTATACAAGTAAATTAACAGAAGTCCTAGACAGTTATCCATGTGTGTAAATGCTAGATTTGATGCAACATTAATCAGTAAAGTTTAAAAGGAGATGGCATTTTGATCATTATTTTTTTTTCAAATAAAGTGTTCAGTATTCCTGTAGTCACTTCTTGTAGGTTCTAATCTGACACCAGACAAATGATAAATGTGAAGTATTAAATAATGTGCCAACATATGTCCTACATAACTGCAGTGCAGTTCCCAGATTAAGGGACAAGCTTGTGTTCTAATCATTTTGTCTGATATATGCTGTAGGCTGCAGTTAATAAATGAATAGGGTAAATGTGTAAGGTAATGCAACTCCTACACAGTTATGCATGTGTGTAAATCAAGATTTGAAACAACAAGCATCAATAAAGTGTAGAAGGAAATGTTGCCCTGATAAGTTAAAGTTTTCAAATAAAATGTACAATAGTCCTATAGTCATTGCTTGTGTATTCTAATCCAACACCAGTCAACTAATAAATGTGAAGTACTAAATAATGTGCCAACATATATCAGCAATAAATGCAGTGCAATACCCAGATTAAGGCTCAATCTTGTGTTCTGCTCATTTTGTCTGAAATATGCTATAGATTGCACTCAGTAAAGGAACAGGATATATGGGTAAGTTAACAGAAGTCCTAGACAGCTATCAATGTGTGTTAATTCCAGATTTGAAGCGACACTAACCAATAAAGTATAAAAGGAGATGGTATTTTGATAATTACTCTTTTCAAACAAAGTGCTCCAGTTTTCTTGTAGTCACTGTTTGTGGGTTCTATTCTGATGCCAGACACAGCTATGCATGTGTGTAAATACATGATTTGACACAAGAATCAACGTTTTAAAGAAGATGGTGGTCTGAAAATGTATTTTTAAAATAAAATGGTCAGTCTTTCTATAGTCATTGCTAGTGGGTTCTAATCCCATGGCAGCCAACTGGGAAATGTCCAGCTGTCTAGTATAATTAGTGTACACAAACATACCTTTCAACTGTCACGATTTTTGCAGAATGTAATGAATACTGCCCCATATGTCTGGTCCTTTGATTTGCAGATTCAAGACATTACGTGGAATGTGATTTAATGGCAACTCTTTTATCAGAACACCTTGCTACTAATGGATGAGCACACTATATGAAAATGTTCCCTCTTGATGTGCCTTTGTGCAACCATTTTGTATGGCTTGGCCCGTAATGTCCCATGCTAACAAGCTGAGAGCTATGTATGTGCAACATCATATATACAATATAAACAGTCACTGTATTCACAAGTTAAATCTAAGATATCTAGAAGTATGCAGTAGTAGTTTGTGTAGTTATATTATCTGTGAAGTTACTAATGCTCTTCTTTTCTCTCTCACTCCACCCCTTCTCTACTAATTATTAATTATATTTATTATTGTATATTGATATCATATTATTTGTAATTATCACTTATGTTGGCTTTATGTATAATTTAATATTGCTTTGCTGTTAAAAAAAAATTAATTTACATTATTTATTGTTGTGCTCCTCATTATATTATTTTCAATTTCTTTCCATTACTCATTATTGTTTTCTCTTATATTATTAATTATTTTATTTTTGGTTATGTTTATTTTTCCTTATGTTTATATGTAATTTACCACAGCACAACAAGGTAGGCCGGTTCCTGATGATCTACCTTGGCTCTCCAGGCTGAGGCACCAGGGTCCAGCATGTGTGGGTTGCAGCCTGGTGGCACCCCCACTGCTGCCCCTGTACTACCTGGTCCATCAGGTAGTTCTGCCCCACAGGCTGGGGGTGATCCCCCACTGGGAGTGGAGTTGAAGGGGGTGCTTTTGTCACCCACAATGAACTACCAGGCATGGTGTGTGGGCTGCTGCACTGAACTGTTGTTACATGCCTATGCCAGATGGAAAGCATGCTATCCATCCAGGTCAGACATTCTCACTCCCAAGCACCAGCATCGACCACTGCCTCCACAGGAGCAGTGAAGGTTCAGTGCTGACAGTCCCATTGGTGAGGACTTGAGTCACACTGCTACCATGTCTGACGTCCATGGGACTGAGATTCCACAACACCACCCCTTGTGTCACACACCAACTCTGTCTGCTGTCTTGTCTGTCTGCAAAAGCTTCCTCACCTTTCCAACTTACCTCCCCCACACATACTTATGTCCCTTCACCAACATTCCACTCTCACCTTAAAAAGAATGGGCACCTGTCACAAAAATATATATATATTGCCCCATACATAGCTCTCAATTTTTCACACTTGTCCACTGGACACACTTAATTTGGTCCAATTGGCTTGATAATGCACTTATGTTGTCGTCACTCCTCTCTCTGGGGGTGACAGTCCAAATTCAGCTAAAAAAATGTTAAAGTGTTGCCATAGAAGAAATAGCTAGCTATGGTTCTCTCCTACAAGGCACATACCTACCTGCCTTCCACTATGTTTTCCTGCTGCTTGCACCCCATTTCCCTACTGTCCTATCTCCCCAGTTTTCATTTCTTTAAAGACATTTTGTGCAATGGATATGCTAAATGGTGGTATATTGATATATGTTTTGGAAAAAAATAGTAATCATGTTCAAAAATTACACCACCCTATTTCAAACCCTGGACCACTGCACCCGCAAAACAGTGCATCAACCCACCAAGTCACACAGCCTGTTAACTACAGTGGGTGTTTTAAGCAAAACATATTAATTGTCAAGTTTCTGTCACTAAGCATGTTTAAGCCATACTGTGCATCACGCCGGATCGCACAAATCAGCCCTAAGATTAATTGAAAAATAGGAGTGTTATTAGGACTCTGGTAGAGAAATACATCACTATAAAGCCATAAAAATAAGAATAGATGTAAGTGAGGCATCTAACAGCAAGTAACTGTGCAATTATATCTACAACATGTAAAACTACACCTGCAACATAGGTAATGGAAAAACATGAGTTTAACTGGGTCTCTGGTAGAGAAATGCATCACTATAAAGCCATAAACATAATAATAGATGTTAGTGAGGTATGTAACAGCAAGCGAGTGTGCAATTATATCTACAACATGCAAAAATACATCTTCTGTAGCAGGGAATCAGTAGCTCAATCTATTAAATGCTGTGAAAACATTAATTTTTGACAACATGGTCCTAGGTTCAAATACAGCTGTGTCTATCATTTGAAATGCATGTATGTGCACATCACCAGTATAAATTCTGATATGTATGACTATTTAATCACCTATTTATTCTCCCACAACAGTACAGCTTGAATGCCTGCTTCTAAATAATGGCAGTCAAAGGACTACAGATAGGACCACATTTAACTATTCCTATCACGTCATTAGAAAGTGCATAGAATGTCAGGTCATGCATCAGTATAAATTCTCAGAGGATTTTGAAGCATGCAATTCAAATGAGGCCCAGTCATATCAGACTGTAGCCCACAATGATTTGCTAGTAATATTAAAGATGACAACAGCAGCACAAGTAACATACATATATGGAGGTTGTGCTAGAAGCAACAGTTGCCAGCACACACATTCCAGATGACTACCATGACATAACACGACTTGGCAGTTATCCAACTGGTTGACATAATAGTTAATGTACCCTCTACCTTGTTTTTGGATACAACAAGCATGTTTCCCTTTACTCTGTTGATGATACCTTTGGCTAATATACTTACCTTAAACACATACATTACTTTCCAGTAGGATGGGTACCCTAAATCATGCGCTGACTGTACAACAAGGCTGCCACAGGTCACACAGTTACTCTTAAGTGTTTTTGCCCTGCACATTCTGCAACCTAACTATGCTTATTGCCTGCAGCAGCAGCAGCAGTTTCAGCCTGTAGCACAAACATCTGTATGTAACAAGTAGCTGATACAAACATTCTCTCTGTGCTGACATAATACTTACCCCAATAATTTCCAACCCAAAATGTGAGAAAGGGGATGGAATCCACATTGAGACCTGATATATTGTTGAGCAGTTGCATGGGATTGGTTTATCATACTGCAAAGCAGCTGTGTATGCTGCATGTAGCATTCCTGAACCAGAGATTGGTTTAAAGGCAATCACCTGCTAATGAGAACCATTGTAAAAAGGCAAACACCTAGCTAGGAGAACCATTGTGTATGAGAGTTAGTCTGCATAGTTAACTCATTCACACAGTACTCATATAGCTGTATCTTTCAACAGAAGTGTTTTGTACTCCATCAGGTATGTAACCATTTTGTTTCCATCATGACGCATATGTTTGAATATACATAGGGAGAACGGGGATTACAGCATTAAGCCTTTCTTAGAACTGTACTGATGACATGACATTGATCTCTAGCTGTGTTACACCTACAGAGGATGCAGAGTACAGCAAAGGTATAATGTTCTGTATTAACTAGGTAAATAGGTCTCCTGGATACTTCCTTTGTTAGCAGTTGTAGTAGTACCCTGCTATTTGGTTTGCACTTTTGTTTATACATATATTATGGGTGGGGATTTCCCTGTTATGGGGCACACTACAGTGCACTCCTGTGTTTGTTGTGTGATCATACATGAGTATGTGTCATGTCACAAACAGCAGTGGGTCACTGCTACTACTGTCCTAGTTGCTTCTACAACCTTTGTATGTCTGGCACACTATTGATTATGAGATGTGTAATCAAGTGGGGAATACTAATAGGCTTCCTTTATTGCTGTACCTCTACATATTGTACTCCCACATAGATGATCCTGACATGTGTTCTCATTTATTTCTATTTCAGGAGCTATCATGCATGCCAGACACCGTGCATCTTTCACTGAGGCAGAACATTACCACATTATTGAGGCCTAGAGACAACACCACCAAATCCTGCTGTCCAGAGGGATGGCAAATAGGCTAGAGCATGCAGCCTAGTAGGATGAATGGGTGTACAACTTTAATGCTGTGGATCATCAAAATTGCACATATGAGCAGGTGCAACACCATGCCACCTACATGATCAACTTGGCACGCGGATGTGCAGTGGATGTTGCCAGGGATCATCAGCTCACGTGGTGGGCCTGCAGCAGAACAACCTCTGTCAGCCACTGAAGAATTCCTGGTGAACCTTGCAACACAGGACAGTTCCCAGGCATCCATCATCCAATATGTTGTGGATATATGTGCAAATGTTTCCACTCAAGAGGAGTGCCCAAGTATGCTCAGTTGGATGAGCAATGGAATACTGTAGCATTCAGAGTGTCATGGTATAGTTTTACATGGGTATCAGGTGTTTTGGGGTGATGTTAGCTGCAGTTTTAAGCTCATGCACAGTTTGTGACCCACACACCTGTTAACATAGCAGCTAATGTAAATGTGAGATATTTGGATGTATTAGCCCTGTATTCTGTTATATGTGCTGCACATTTTTCCAGGACTGTCAGGAACAGGAAGAGGCTGTACTCCTGCTGCTGGTAAGCACAAAACTGGTTTGTCAGAGATGTAGATTTAGTTCACTGTATTCACTCAAGTATCATTGGAGGCCTGCTGGCTGGATAGATGTACTGTCTGCATGATTTCCAACTGTACAGATATTTTCTGATTGTACACAGTTTATACTCATACATTTGCCTTGTAGGTGTGACCACATTGATTGATTTGACAGTATTGTCAGGACATTACAGATTGCCAGATCTGTCCACTTTTGAGTTTTGCAGAATGTCAACAGTGTAAATCATTCATGTTTTGCTCATGATATTCTTGTGTAATTAACTTTTATTTCCCAGTACTTAAATATCTGGGTTAGAAAATAAATGATGTCTTTGTGTCCTACTATATGAGGTTGAGGGTTAATACAAATCTGTAATAGGGACAGAAGTGTAGACAGCTTAACATATATTGCAACATAGTACTGCAGAGCATAGCAATGCAGGCATTAATGTAATGCTTTTCCCTTTTTATCACAGGTGACCAGGGAGGTTGGTCTGTGGTCCCTTCCCAACCAGATGTGAGTGTCTCATCAGACTCTGATGATGATGGCGGCCAAGGTGAGGCACAGATGAGGGTTGCAGGGGCTGAATCTGACACATGAGGTTGACATCCCTCATCCACCCTCCTTATCATTGTACACAGCCAGTATACATATGCATATCCTGTCCTCTGTGGCCACAGATATTGGACAGTCAGAAGGTGGGGACATTGAACAGGGAAGTGCGGCTTCAGTGACATTAGCAGTGGCCATTGCCAAACAGCAGTCAATGTCAACACAGGAGGATTGATGGGGGTGCTTATAGGAGGCCTACTGTCCCTCCACCACCTGTTGCAGGTGTCTCATCTCATGCCACTCGGCATATATTTAGGGCCATCATGGAGGCACAGGCATGTTCAGAAAGGAACTTCAGATGAATGCTCAGGGTTATGGATGCAGCACTCTTTGACATCTGTGACTGCTTCCACAGTATGGTTGATACCCTGGATCGGTTCACTGATGCAGTGGAAAGATGTTGTTCTAAGACAGATCGCACACTATCTGTCTTGGAACTCACATTGTCTGTGATGGAATGTCTGGTTGGAGTTGACCATCAGCCTCATGGTTGTAGGTCAGCAACTACATCTGCTGAGAGTCAACATGGCCATGCACAATCACACTCCCATAGTGGCAGTGCATCCAGCCCTCCAGAGGGGAGTGTACTGTCCACACCAAGATGTGGCAGTCCCATGGAGGATACATTCCCAGCAGACAGCAGTGACCCTCAAGTAGTAGGATAGCATCTGACCTTGAGCATGGAGGTGCCAGTGCAACTCCTGGCAGAGCCAGTTCACATGTACAGGGGTGGAGACAATGAACTGTCAGTTCTACCATACATGGCTCACAGCTGTTCAACATACAGACATGTAGGGCTAGCACTGAGATTGACTGTGTACATGCAGGCACTCACACACCACTGTCACATTCAGGTCACCTACAGACACACATGCCACATTTCCATGGTCTATTCTGCATGCTTCCCTTCCTGGCTCACACACAAGCTTGGCAACCTATTGGGTCATCCTAGGCCTCCTGTACTCCCACACAACACCCTTTGCAAGTGATGATACCTGTGCCACATTCCTCTCAGCTCTTTCATGGATGCAGGGAAATAAAGCTATGTGTCTGATGCGCATATATTATAATAGTGTGTGTGTGTATATTATGATGGATACTGTTGTAATGGCTTTGTAGTCACACAATGACAGTTGTCACATGGAACTGTCTATGTTTCGCTTTCAGGATTTTGTAGGATGCACCTATGCATACACATCTACAATCAATCCATCAACGTTAGAGCACAGAATTGAATGTCTACACAGAAGACAAATGTCATCAGAAAGGTAACACAGTATAGGTGCTGGGGTTCATAGGTTCATATGTGTTAAATTAATGAACACAAGGGCATCTTTAAGCCTAGCCATGAATCCCTAAACACTTTTGAGGTCTGATACCATTGATAAGTGTAAGCAGGGTTTTGGGAGCTGAAACATCTACATTCTGGGGCATAGGGGTTGAACCATCCACAATTTCCCTGTATCCATTGTAGACATTGGTCCAGAAGCAGGTATGATTGTCCTGTTCCCCATCCAGTTGTGTAACGTGCACTTTATTTGGGTTAAGAAGGAACTGTGCTTCACATGTGTGTGGAGCCTTTTCAAAATAGGGTGTAGTATCTGGGTTACATACTTGTCTCTCTGGCATGCCCTATATATGCAGGTCTGTATAACAGGTAATTCTGGTGCTACTTGTTTCCTGGATATGCAAGAGGTCCACAGTGAGGTCTGACACTGCCCTGTATGGCAGGTATTCACCTCCCTCCAAAGCATGTAGGAGATAGACTACATTGATAGGGTCTTTACATGGTCTGCATAGTTACATACACCATACAGTGTTTTACTGAGGAACCTCTGTGGATGTGATAGTTGTCAGACATGCCTAGTTAGTTACATACCAAAGGTAGCATTGCACTAGTAATAGGTATGATGAATGCCAATTACAGTGGAACAATGCCTTCCTTGGATTTACATGCCTTACCTTTGTTTATAGGTTGCATAACATAGACTGATGTCCACAATATTACAGACATGTGACAGGCAAAGGGTAAATCACTATCTGTATTCATAAGTCATTGACTACTTAGTCAACTGTTTGAGGTGTGCTGGCAATACAACAGTTACCAGGGGTGGATGACTTCCCAAAGGATAGTATTGTGCATTACTTAGCATTTAGTGCTAGCCCATGGCTCTGACAACAACTGTATGTTTGTGTCAGCCCCTCCTGTAGAACATTTGTGTCAGTGTGGGATTCAATGACAGCTCCTCATTTGCATGAAGTCTGCGATGACTAGAATGTTAGATTGTGTGTTGGTTTGACTTATGGGCTTATAGGTGGTCCTCCATGACATGCTGCTCTATGTATTGATATGTGTATTATTTTCACAGAGTCCATATGGGGCTACTGAGTGTATTTGGTATCTGGACTTTCTCCACCATATATTTGTGATTTATATAGGTTACATGTCAGTGCCTCAACTCAGGTCTGCTCTGGATTTTCTGTGATGGATGTGACGTGTATACCACTGACTACTTTATTGATGTCAGGAGTACTTTAATGTGAGAGCTTTGCCTCCAGTGACATTGTGTATATACATCTCTCACATACCATATCAGTTTGTTTGATGATAATGAAGTGGATGTCAGTAAACATTGGGTAATTTTTACATTGCCTCAGGATGCCCATATCCACCAGGGTGGTAAAGGTCACAGTGAGAATCCTCATATCCATGGCAACAGATTCTTTATCATTGATTAAACTGTTGTTGAGAATAGCACTCAATACCAAAAGTATTTGTTCCACAACTATGGGGACAATGATTGACAGTACATACTGGTTGTCCTGTGTGCAACTCAGTATTGGAGTTAATGCCATCATGGTTTCTGAGAAAAATGTCACCCAAAGTTTCTGGTTCTGTACAGAACACTACCAATCATTGGAGGGGAAAGTAATACATACACCCTGTAAAGAAAAGGCTGGCATATTTAGGCAGTTATTCTGAAGTTACACACTAATCAAGGAGTGCATATTGAAAAAAAAGAATTACCTTATGAAGAATGCTGAAAAGAGGGGAGTCACCTGAATTGTTGCTGCCTGGCTACTGCTACTGCTGGTCTCAACATGGCCTCACTGTGGTGGGATACAAAGGTCCTATTCATTGTCTCTCACCAGAGGCAAAACACTAGCACCAAGCTCAAGATAAGAAGCGGGCCACAGCCTGTTTGTTGATCCACACACTTGTCACACATGAAGGCTTGTTGTAGTCATTTCCAAGTAGATGCCTTAATTAGAAACCAGACCAATCACTTAATGTTTGCATGTATTATGACTTGGGTTCCAAGACTAGTAGAATTTGACTAGGGTACTGACCTGATGGTGATTAAGAGAACAGCTGTGCATCACAATTTAAGGTTAAGTCTCAGGTGACATAGATGTCCAAGGTTGCTCTTTCAAGCTCCACAGTGGCAGCGATCCATGTTAGGTGACTGTTTCACAGCAATTCATGCAGCCTGGCCTTCAGCAGTGTAATGGTGGTGATCTGCATGACATGGATGTGAGGCCTACTGCAGACGGATGGCCACTTTTGAGCAATATCTCTGTTCCTCCCACATGTCATAGGTATGTCATACTGTACATATATGTTCCCAGAACACTAAACTGTGTTCCCACATCATTTCACTCAACATGCATTTGCTGTCTGGTTGGTTGACAGACATTGTAGACTTGCAAGGCTAAAGTAATGACAACAAAGTTGGACAAGTTTTCTGTGCATGCATGGACATGGACATCTTCACTGCAAAGAGTGCCTAACAGAGAGTGTGTTTGAGGCTGTGAACCCCAAGGGTGTAGCAGCATGACCCTTACTTTGCTGGAGTTCTACATTGTCGCATTTGTAAGTATGCTATTGTGACCATGCCTATAACAGGATTATGGTTCATGCAAGTGGCACATGCCTGGCAAAGCAGCTTACTCAATCTACTGCAACACTGTTATTTTTGATTGGATAATTGGGCTGGTTTCTGTTTCTCTGCCTTTAATAGCCAATGTTTTAAACCAGTTGTACTTATTTGCTCGAGGTGTTCAAAGCTGTAGTGAGAGGCCTTCTGCCATTTGCTCTGCTGTGATACTGGAAAAAGATAAGTGCTTATTTTCAACTGTTTTCTGCACTTCTGTTTTGTATGTCTGTGTAATCTGTGCGACTGTTTTTAGTCTCCTTTTTGTTCGTTAGAGCTGAATTTCTTTACTTTTTGTGACCTTTTGAGCTTGTAGGGAAATCTTTTGTCTAGAGAGGCCTAGCTGTTTTCTTTGTGGCAGAAAGAATCAGTTTAGTTTGATTTGCCTAAAAGCATTCCTGCAACACTGTTATTTTTGATTGGATAATTGGGCTGGTTTCTGTTTCTCTGCTTTTAATAACCAATATTTTAAAGCAGTTGTACTTATTTGCTCTAGCTGTTCAAGACTGTAGTGAGAGGCCTTCTGCCATTTTGTTCTGCTGTGATACTGGAAAAAGATAAGTGCTTATTTTCAATTGTTTTCTGCACTTCTGTTTTAGTGTATATCTGTGTAATCTGTGCAACTGTTTTGGTGGCTTTGAGTTGCTCACCTCTAGTATAAAGTTGATACTGGATACTCCCCCCAGTCACATTACACCAACTCATTCTATTGTTTATAGTGAGAACTTAGTAAAGGCCCACCGCATTAGCTTCTGAACCTTGAATTATCTCATCATCTTCTGTCTCTTCACTTTCTACTAAAAAAAAAAAAAACTGTAACTCGTTCTACTTCATTTTCCTGCTTGTGCTTAGGAGTTCAACTGCATTTAGTTTGCCGTACTTATTACTGCTTGCTGGTAGCCTCATTAAATTGATGACAGTGTTCTACTGAATCACTGCTTTATTTGTGCTGTTACTGTTGTGATTTATGAGCTACTGATTCAAAGCAATCTACAGATTAACTATATTTCATTGCTAGTAGAAAAAAGCAGACAAGTGGCTGTATACCAAACTAATAAGAAAAAACAAACGGTCCAGGCAGCAGCGGGAAACGGCTATATCAGTAGCTTTTATTATAAAATCTTACAAGCGCTTTCACCCAGACTCAAATGCAGGGCTTTTTCAAGTGTAAAACAAAACACCACACATAACACTCTCATTTAAATACCCTCATTCATAAAAAAGCACCAAAAAGATTTAAAGTAATATACACAATCTTACATCTAAAATACTAAACAAAATTAAATGGAAGTGCTATGTGTGGTGTTTCGTTTTACACTTGAAAACACTTCATTGCTATCTGCTGTGATTCATTACTGTTTAACTGTATTTTACTGCATTTCATTGCTGTTTAACTGTAATTTTTCATACTGTGAGTTCTATTCTTTTGACTCTAAGTGTAATATGTGCTTTATTGTGAGTTTCTCCTTACTGAGTTCTTAGCCTTAAAATTAAGTAGCATAGTCCAGATACAGATCTGTGCCATACAGAGCTTCAGCTGCATGGTTTTTAACCCTTTTTGAGGTGTTCCAGCTACAAGTTTTCCCTCAGTAGCACTTGTGTTATTACCTAGTAGTACTACTCGTAGGCCTTCCTCCCTTTACACTCTTAGCTCTTTCAGTTTCTGACAAATATAGATAGACAAGTTCCTACATTTTCTCCTGCCAGTCTGGTTGATACAGGCATCCTGAAACAGTGTAGCGACTGCCTCATGTAGACGGACAACCCCGTACTACTACCACGTAGGCACACAATTTGTGAGAGATACGAATACATCAAGCAACTAGTGATATTGCTCTCTCCCCCACAAACCAGTATATCTGGCACTGAGAGGGTTGTCAACACGAATACCACATCTCAAACATCACCCACACCTACACAGTGCACTCCCACATATGTGGAGACCCTCAAAGAAGCATACCCAAACAAAAGAGACCTCAAGGCATAAACGTAAGCAATCTCCACTGCCCACCACACAACATACCACACATAGTCCACACACCTGTGTCTCACAGCCACTAAGGCCTAAACATAAACCCAGCATATTAGTCATAGGAGGCTCCATTGTGAGACACACAGATAGGCCCCCTCAGCAGGCTGGATAAGAGGAAAGTCATGGTTAGTTGTTTGTCAGGTGCCAGAATCCACCATATCACCAATGCACTCAAGTCTCTCAACAGGTGCTGCTATGACTTTGTCATAGTCCATGTTGGAGTGAATTACTTGAGATGTACCTCCCGGGACTATATGAAGAGAGACATGATCAAGCTCTCTGAGTATCTGTCCCAGGCAGGTATGTCCCTAGCCTTAAGCAGCATTCTACCGTCACCCAGAATGATGTCCCAATACAAACAGAAAATGATTGTCTTAACTGGCTTAGTTTCTGGTGACATTCGAAGGGGATCCAGTACCTGACAGCCTGGGATAACATGAGTGACAAGCCATGATGCTTTGCCAGAGATGGCTTGCATCTGTCTCCCTTGGGCTTCAGGCTACTGGCAAAGGCTCTTGCCTCCCCCATAGTGCCTTTTTTAGGCAATGCCATGAGCTCAGAACTATCAACATGAACATTTAATCTAAATGTAAATTAAAGGTCATGCTGCTAAACGCTAGGAGTCTAAACATGAAACTGCACTCATTGCAAGCATTCTTAACCCTGGAAGAAGCTGACATTTGTGCAGTCACAGAAACCTGGTTCAAAGCTGTGAAGAGCACCACAGCCATACCGGGTTACTCATCCTATCATTCATTCAGACCCCAAGCCATGGGAAGCAAAACAAAAGGAAGTGGAGTTGCAATAGATATATATATATATATATATATATATATATATATATATATATATATATATATATATATATATATAAAAGACATACACACCTCTAGGTTGGTCAAACAGTATGGTGCACAGCAAATACTCTAGGTGCAGTTAACAACTGACAAGACCCCTATTCAAATCATAACTAGCTACAGGCCTCCAGCTCTGACTCAAGATGCCCACTCCACCTATCTGGACCTCTTCAAATCTATCAAAATTCAACCCTTTACCCTGATCCTGGGCGAATTTAACTATTCAACCATGGACTGGAAGAAATTCTCATGCCGAAATATAAATGCCCAGAGATTTCTTGATTTCACCAATGCAAATGTCTTGGACCAGTTGGTTGACACTCCCACAAGAGGTAAAAATATCTTGGACTTGGTATTAACCAACATGAGTAACCACTGCAGGATCCCTACAGTGTCATCATTCCTGGTAAGATCTGACCATAAAGCAGTCACGTTCAAAGTCATCCTCTCCCTGACCCCCCCCCCCGCTAGAGTCAAACAAAAAAACTTCTCCAAAGCTCATTACAACCTCCTGAGGGAAGGTATAAACAGCTTCACAGCCCACTCCCCCTTCCCCGGAAACTGGAACATATGTCAAAACTTACACCAAAGTACTATATGAGCATTTATATAGCTGCATGGAATCAGGAATACCAGACAGGACAAAATCATCTTCTTCAAGGAAGAGTAAACCTGTCTGGTGGACATCTGTAATAAACTCTATAATAAAAGGAAAAAATGTTGTCCAGGTCCAAGAAGGAGCAGATGTCTAATTGGAAGCAATCTCTCCTTAGCCTGAACAAGCAAATAAGAGCACTAGTGAAATCCTTCAAAGCAAACTTCGAGTCCAAATTGGCCACATCTACTAAACTTGTGGTGGAATAAATTTTGGTTTCCCGGTCATTGCCTTGTGTTTTTAGTGTTTTGTTGGCTTAGTTTTACCACATCTACTAAAGATAATCATAAGGCTTTCTTCACATATATCTGCAATCTCAAGGGAAGCACCCAGGTCTGCTCAAAACTGGTGATCAAGGACATCACATACACAAACCCTGTAGATATAGCCAATCTTCTGGCAGACAGATTCAGTGAAAACTTCACTCCTCTGTCTCTCCCATCAGTAAAGCAGGACATCTCCAGTACCTGACCCCCTCCCCTTATCTCTAGGGAGCAAGTCATCACTGCTCTCTCAAAGGCAAAAAATATACCCTCCATGGGACCTGATAACATCCCAGGCTGCATCCTACATGAACTCAGGCAGGAACTTGCAGCCCCATTAGGCACCCTATTCAGCCAAAGCCTGAGTACCAGCTTCATCCCAGCCGAGTGGAGGACAGTTACTGTCATCCCTTTGCACAAAGGTGGAGTGTCCACCAATCCAGGAAATTATAGACCCATCTGCCTAACTAGCCTGATCTGCAAGGCTATGGAGCGGATTATCATGGACCTCATTAACAAGGACATTGGCAACCTTCAGACACTTGATACCATGCAGTTTGGGTTTGTCAAGGGGAGGTCATGCCAGTTAAATTTGGTCAACTTCTTTGAGACAGTCGTCAAGGCCATAGATGAGGGGAAGATGGTGCACACCACCTATATTGACCTGGCCAAGACCTTCGATACTATTTGCCACTCGGGTATAATAGATAAACTCTCTCAACTAGGCATCAATCCATATGTTAACAGATGGGCAGTAAACTGGCTCACTGATTGAACCCAACTAGTCAAAATATGGGAAGCCACCTCAAGTAGTAGACCCATAACAAGCGGTGTACCCCTGGGATCAGTCTTGGGGCCTGCTGTTTGGGATATACTTCTCAGAGGTGCAGGCCAAATCTAGTGGGCTATGGCTGACCAAGTTTGCAGATGACTGCATGCTGGGTGCTGTCATCAATTCCCCTAGTGATGTGGACATCCTCCAAGAGGGTCTCACCCAAACAATTGACTGGTGCCAGAAACATGGCCTCAAACTGAATGCCACAAAATGCATCATCATCCCTTTTGGGGAGAATAACATCCCCACAAATTATCACATTGATAATAAGGCAGTAAGCATGCAATCAGTCATGAGGGACTTGGGAGCCCAGGTTGATAGCAAACTGACTTTTGACCACCATATTGCCTCTGTTGTACGGAAAGCTTTCTACATGGCCCACTGCATTAATAAGGGTATCTCATCCAGGGACAAGGTGGTTGTAACATCCCTGTATTTTTCCCTTATAAGACTGATTATTGAATACAATGCCCCTTTCAGCATGTACCTCACAAAGCACATGCAGCAGCTGGAGAGACCACATAAATTCCTCACCTGGAGAATCCAGGGCCTCAAGCATCTACCCTACACAGATAGGCTAAAAGTCCTGACCTCTACTCAGTCTTCTACAGACTCCTCAGAGGTGGCCTCTGCCTGGCATATGAAGCAATCTCAGACCCCACCTGATATGACTGCTGAATATCCGCAAGTCAAGCTCAACATGAGTAACCCACATGTGAGACCTCAACCTGGTCTGTGACATTAATAGGACTTGTTGGCAGGACAGATTTGTCCTTTTGTGGAATAGACTCCCTCTCCATATAAAGCAGAGTACCTCATTAAACCTTTTTAAGCGCAACCTGGATAACTGGATGGGGAACAGAAAATACACCCCTGGGATTCCACCTATGTCCCTGCTGGATAATGGCACAGGGTGCTGACTTGTTGGAACATGGGCTAAATTCTTAGCTATGCTGGGAAGGGCCTCAGGGCCAATAGCCTAGTAACTTCCTATGATCCTATGATCCTACTATGTTATCCCACACTGGCAGGTACTGTTTTACCTTAGAATTACATCATAAAGGTAATAACATGTTACATGTAAGCATATGTCAGGCCACTGCCTAACCATGGCCTGTTGTGACATATACACAAGCAATAATCTATTGCTAGTGGTATTATCTCTGACTGTTGCAGAGATGTGGACAGTGTCCCCAAACCTCTACTTCTATTCCACACAAACACAACATGTGAGAGATGCATTTACATTAAAACCTTGAATCCATGCTCTCTCACACACCTGTCAGTACATATGACAATGAGCAGGTTGCCAGCATGTCCACTTCACCTTCTACTCCATCCAAACCCACATCACACATACCTATATATGCAGAGTTCCATACCAGAAACATACCTAATCACCAGACACTTCACAAACAGAAAACACAAGCACTCTACACATAATACTTCCTCTGCAGAGCACACTACACAATAGCTAATGCACTACTGTCTCACTGGTCAAACCCATACCGCAAAACACAAATTCAAACATATTATCCATAGGTGATTACATCGTGAATCACACTGATGTCCCTCTCACTAGGCTAGATAAGGGAAAGCTCATGGTCATCTGTCTGTGAGGTGACAGAATACAGCATATCACACATGCACTCAAGTCTGTCAACAAGAGGTACTGTTATAACTACATCATAGTTCCTGGTGATGTGTAACACGTGTGGCATACCTCTCTGGACTATGTGATGACAGACATGTCTGAGCTCTCGCACTGTGTGTCTCAGGCAGGTGTGGCCTTGGCCATCAGCTGCATTTTACCTTCACTTAGGATGATGCCTCAATATAAACAGGAGATGATTGACTTCAATAATTGGCTTAGTACCTAGTGTAAATCTAAGGGGATCCACTATTTGTCAGCCTGGGATGATATACTCAACAGACCTCGATGCTTTGTCACAGATGGTCTGGGCGGTGTATCAAGGACAAAATTTCCACTGTAAAAATTGCAGGTACAAGTAAACTTAAGGTTATACTGCTAAATGCTAGAAGTGTCAACAGGAAAATGCACTCACTGGAAGCTGTCCTCACCTTGAAACATGCAGACCTTTGCGCAGTCACACACACCTGGGCCAAGGCTGTGGAGAGCACCACAGCCATACCAGGATATACCTCATTCCATTTGAGAAAACCTCAAACTGAAGGCATGCAAACTAATGGTGGCAGTGTATAAATAATCATTAAGGATACATACACACCCACATTGGTTAGACAGCATGATTTCATGGATACACTTCAGGTGCAATTGACTGTTTGTGGGCACCTACTCAAGTCATTGCCAGCTAAAGGAGCCCATCCATGAATCAAGACACCCACTCTGCTCATTTATATCTACATGGGTCTATCAAGATACATCCAGACCCTATGGTTTGGGGTGACTTTTACTACCCACCTACTGGGTAGCTTGCGCATGCTCAAACTCACTTCCCCATAGGTTACTTGACTTCACTATCTCCAATGCCCTGGACCAACTGGTTGATACCCCCACAAGGGGAGCTAATATACTGGAGTGGGTGCTTATCATTGTGGGTGAAAACTATAGTACTTCCACTGTGAGGTCCTCCCAGGTGAGATCTGACCACAAATCGGTCTAATTCAAAGCAGGTATCACACCTGACACCCCCTTGCAGCAAATACACTAAAGACATTCATCAATCCAGATTACAACCTCCTATGGGATGATACAAATAGCTTCACTGCACCTCCTCCCTCAGATGTAACTGGCAACTATGCTGAGCTCTACACCAATGCTTTATTCACACACCTGTATGACTGCATTGACTCAACTGTACCTATGAGCACAACAAGCTCCTCATGGTGAAGCAAACCTGCCTAGTGGACAACTGCCAGTAACAGGCTTTACAATAGTAGGAAGGCATTGCTGTCTAAGGTTAGGAGGGAGGAGCCCCCTAAACTGGAACCACTCACTCCTCAGCTTAAACTAGCAAATAAGTGTTGTTGTGAAGTCCTCCAACAAAAAGTATGGGTCTAAATTAGCCTCCTTCACAAAGGACAACTACAATGCATTCTATAGTTACATCCGTAAACCAAAAGGAAATGCCCACATTTGTGCCTAACCTATAGTTAATGATACAACATATACAGAGCATGTTAACATAGCTAACCTGATGGCTGATAAGTTCTGTGAAACCATCACTCCCCTGTCCCTACCACACATACCCCATGACATCCCTACCACTTGCCCCTTACCTTGTGTCTCTAAAGAGCAGGTTGGAAATGGCTCTCTAATGACAAAAACACAGCATTTATGGGCTCTGATAACATCATAAGCTGAATCCTACATGGGCTCCACTATGGAGTACTCTTTGCAATCATAGTGTAACCACCAGCTTTGTCCCAGCTGACTGGAAAACAGCCACTGTTATCCCCTTGCACAGAGGTGGTGCATTTACTAACCCCAGGAACTATATACATATTATCCTGACTAGTCATATCTGCAAGGTCATGGGGCAAATCCTCATGGACCTTATCAACAAAGATATAGGTAATCTCCACACAGATGACACTACACTTTTTGGATTTGTCAAAGGGAGATCATACCTCTTAAACCTGATGGATGTCTTTGAGACAGTCACCATGGACCTGAATGAGGGGAAATCTTTGTATACAGCCTACCTGGACTTATCCAAAGCATTTGACACCATCCCCACTCAGCCATGATTGACAAACACACCCAACTAGGCATTGGCCCTTATATCATTAGAGGGGTCATTCACTGCCTCAGTGATAGAAGTCATATAGTCAAAATATGGGAATCCACCTCCAATAGCAGAGATGTAACCAGTAGTGTTCCACAGGGTTTAGTCATGGGTCCTTCACTGTTTGGAATCCATTTCTCCAAAGTATAAACACAAAGTATATGTCTGTGGCTGACAAGGTTTGCTGATGCCTGCAAACTGGGAGTGGTTATTGAATCTTTAAAGTATGTTAACATCCTACATGAGGGTCTAGTCTTGGCCATAAATGCAATGCAAATATATGTAGTATCATTGCTTTCAATAACAGGAATGTTTCTGCTAAGTACCATGTCAATAGCAGCACCTGACATGCATACTCAGGGGTGGGAGGCCTGGGCACACAGGTTGACAGCTAACTTACCTTAAATCAACATGTCTCCACAGTGGTAAGAAGGGCATTCTATCATGCTCATATAAGAAGTGGTGGAGGTGTAGTTCCAGTATATATTAAAGACACACACCTCCAGGCTGGTCAAACAGTATGATACACAGGAGACACTCCTGGTACAGTTAACCATTGACAACACCCCTATTCAAATCATAGCTAACTACAGGCTCCCAAAGTTGACTCAAGATGAACACTCCACCTATCTGGACCTCTTCAAATCTATCAAGTTTCAACCCTTTACCCTGATCCTCGGCAACGTTAACTACCCAACCACAAATTGGAAAAAACTACTCATGCCAGAACAGAAATGGCCAGAGATTCCTCGATATTATCAATGCAAACCCCTTGGAACAGCAATTCAGTACACCCACAAAAGGTGATAATATCTTGGACTTGGTATTAACCAACATGAGTAACCACTGCAGCACCCCTACAGTATCATACTCCCTTGTATGGTGTGACCATAAAGCGGTCACTTTCAAAGTCACCATCTCCCCTGACCCCCCTCTAGCTAGGGTCAAACAAAAAACTTCTCCAAAGCTGATTACAACCTCTTGAGGGATGGTATAAATAGCTTCACAGCACCTCCCCCCAAAGGAACTGGCACCGATGTCCAAATCTACACCAAAGTACTAGACAAGCATTTTTATAGATGCATGGAATCAGGAATACCTGACAGGACAAGATCATCCTCCACAAGGAAGAGTAAACCTATCTGGTGGACATCTGGAATAAATAAACTATATAACAAAAGGAAAAAAATGCTGTCCAGGACCAAGAAAGAGCAGATGCCCAATTGGAAGCAATTTCTCCTTAGCCTGAACAAGCAAATAAGAGCACTAGTGAAATACTCTAAAGCCAACTTTAAGTCTAAATTGGCCACATCTGCTAGAGACAATCATAAGGCCTTCTTCACATATGTCTGCAATCTCAAAGGAAGCACCCAGGTCTGTTCAGAACTGGTGGTCAAGGACACCACATACACAAATGCTGTAGATATAGCCAACCTACTGGCTGACAGATTCAGTGAAAACTTCACCCCTCTGTCCCCCCATCAGTAAATCAGGACATCCCAAGTAACTACCCCCCACCCTTTATCTCTAGGGAACAGGTCATCACTACCCTCTCAAATGCAAAAAATACAACCTCCATGGGACCAGAAAACATCCCAGTCTGCATCCTACATGAACTCACGTATGAACTTGCAGCACCATTAGGCCCCCTATTCAACCAAAATCTGAGTACCGACTTTGCCCCAGACAATTAGAGGACAGCCACTGCCATCCCTTTATACAAAGCTGAAGTGTAAACCAATATGGAAAATTATAGATTCATCAGCCAAACTAGTCTGATCTTCAAGGCAATGGAACAGATTATCAAGGAACTCATTAACAGGGACATTGGCAACCTCCAAACACTCAAACCCACACAGATTGGCTTTGTCAAGCAGAGGTCATGGCTGTTAAATCTGGTTGACTTCTTTGAGACAGTCACCAAAACCATGGATAAGGGGAAGACAGTGCACACTGCCTACCTTGACCTGGCCAGAGCCTTTGAAACTATTCCCCACTTGGGTATAATAGATAAACTCTGTCAACTAGGCATTGATCCATATGTTACCAGATGGCTAGCAAAATGGCTCACTGATAGAACCCACCTAATCAAAATAGGGGACTCCATCTCAAGCAGTAGACCCATAACGAGTGGCATACCCCACAGATTGGTCCTGGGGCCTCTGCTATACTTCTCTGAGATGCAGGCCAAATGTAGTGGGCTATGGCTGACCAAGTTTGCAGATGACTGCAAGCTGGGCATGGTCATCAATTCCCCTAATGATGTGGACATCCTCCAAGAGGGTCTCACCCAAACAAGTGACTGGTGCTGGAAACATGGCCTCAAGCTGAATGCTGAAAAATGCATCATCGTCCCCTTTGGAGAGAGTGATATCCCCACATTAATAACAATGTCCTAAGCATGCAATCAGTCATGAGGGATTTGGGCACCCAGGGTGATAGCAATCTGACTTTTGATCACCATGTTGCTTTCATTGTATGGAAAGCTTTCTACATGATCCACCTCATAAGTAAGGGTATCTCATCCAGGAAAAAGGATGTCATAATATGCCTGTATTCTTACCTTATAAGGCCAATTATTGAGTACAACACCCCCTTTGGCATGTACCTCACAAAGCACATGCAGCAGCTGGAGAGACCACAGAAGTTCCTCACCAGGAGAAACCAGGGCCTCAAACATCTACCCTACACAGATAGGCTAAAAGCCCTTTCCATCTACTCAGTTTCATGCAGACTCCTCAGAGGTGACCTCTGTCTGGCATACAAAGCAAACTCAGACCCCACCTTGATGGGCCTACTGCATATCCTCAAGTCAAGCTCCACTTGAGTAACCTGCATGTGTGACCTCAACCTGGTCTGTGA
>NC_056746.1:1490122194-1490157194 GCF_019279795.1 Protopterus annectens
TCTGAACAAGTATGGGTCTAGGACAGAGCCCTGTGGGACACCCTGACTGTAACCAATTATTACACTTGTCCAATTGCTGTATGATACTTGCCATGTCCTATATGTAAGCCATGCAGCCATCCATCTTATCAAGAGTGCATCAATATCTAGTTATTCTAATTTATTGATCAGTGTTTGTAAACGGCCTGTCAAATCTCTATAAATGACATCAGAGCACCATTTTTCATTCATAGCTGTTATTATGTTGTCATAGTGCATCATGTTGCAGGTGGTACTTAGATCTATTTTCATCATATGCATGCTGATATATTGTTTCAAATCCCAACCTTTACAGTTCTAATACTGACTAACCCCATATTACCTAAGACTTTTTAAATAGGTTTTGGATATGCAGCACAGACACAAATGTATAATTGGTATGTGAAATAGATTAATACTAGTATAGCACACACTGAGTGACAGTCTGTAAAATAATACTTATTACCCCTTAACGTGCCAAATATCTGGATATCTCAGGATTAGATCCCTGAACACCATCACACAAACTACCTGCCTTAGTCCTTTGAGCCACAGATGTTGACCAATGGGATCATTCATCACACCATCACTTGCATAAATATATAGTTTGCCATTATCATTTAACTAACACATACTATGTAAGTTCAAATTATACATTACTGTCCAAATGCTGTGTGGCATACTAACTGTGTGAAATGTTCATACAGCATAGATGATTTATTGTTATGGCAGTTACAAGGTGACACTGCTGTTTTGAGGGCTGGGGGCACAAAAGCCCATGTTCTGCTAAGACACACACACACTAGTCTGATTATCATTTAACCTCGTTTTCTAACATGTCCCTTAAATGAAGTACTAGTAATCTGTTGCAGTAGGACTGCATGAATATTATATGTATGAGGCCTACCGAATACAAATGGTGACCTGTTAGTGGAATGAGTGTCTGTAGTCCCATGTCGGTGTAATTTCTGCCCAAATAGCTCAGTGTAGTTGCCTGCATAATGTACTCAGTCCATAGCTACAATGAGATAATATAACAAACCAGTATACTACTGTGTAGGCTGTGGACTTAACTTGCAAGTGCAGCAGTTGACACAACTGTAGTTCAGGGCTGACTCTGTCTGATGCGAGCAGTACACAGCCAATACATGGACAGGTACAGAATGTCTAATTTGGCTGGCATCAATTTTAATATCTGTATGTGATTACAAGTAAGGTGTTAGTCCCTAGATCCCTAGGTTATCAGTGAATCTGCTATGCATTGTCACTTAGCCAAGGCCAGGGCATACTGAACATGCCTACATCTGCTACAGGAACATCAACAGTGGGATCCTCCTCTGACTCCTCCTGTGACTGTGGCTGTGGTGAACTAGGCACTGGTGGGGGGCTGTGTATCCCTTGCCTTTTCTGATCCTGCTGCAGCTGTTTCCACAGGATCAGAATGTGTAGCACAGCACATACTGTGAATATCTGTGCACATGTGGCTGGAGTATACTGCAGGGCACCACCAGATATATTGAGGCACTGGAACCTTGACTTCATAAGCCCAGGCACACACTCTATGATGTTGCTAGTTGGTGCATGTGCCTCATTATAGCATTCGTCCATGGGTGTGTGTGCATTTCTGATGGGTGTCATCATCCACGGTTCCAGGGCATAGCTAGCATCCCCCAGTACATGGCCCTGTGGGATGTCCCACCTAGCAAACATCCAGTACAGCTGTGATATGTAAACCAGAAAGTAAAGCACTACTGTTGCGAGTCCCAAACACTCTTTTATTATTACAAAAAGTTAAAATTAAGCGCTTTCGTCAATCCACTTTGACTTCATCAGAATTAACTAAACAACATTTAAAAAACATTTTCATACTGTTAAATTGCCCATGATTGGTTGAGCATTTCCCAATAGTAAACAATCATGTTAAAACAATTAGTGTTTAAGCATACCAAATAATTTTCTAATTAAAGCAGAAAAAATAAAACAGTTATTTTTAAAAAAAATGTATGTTTTTCAAACACATTTGAAAGGACCAAGAATGAAACTTTTATATTATATATTCCCTCATTGTACTCTGCTACTTTTATGGTTTAAATCAAATTGCACTTGCAGCAAGGAACAATTAAATGTGTTCTGCTTTTTCCTTAAGAATAGGTAAAAGACTTAAATAATCATTTAAACCAGGGGGGAAATTTGCTGCTAATCTCCCTCTTTTCAAAGGGTTTTAAATTTGTACCCACAAAAATTCTCGATATTGCTGATACTTTAGTAGACCTACAACTTTATTTATGAAAACTGAATTTCAAACTTATACATGTTAAGATTGCAAAGGGTGAGACACATCAACCAAGAGTAGGTTTAAAAAAAAGTAGTACTTTTAAACCCCCATTACATCCCCTTCTCAGTACCTTTCAAAAGGTTATTAAAGATGACATCTACAAAATTTGGGGTAAACAAAAAATAATTTAGTACTGCTTTATATTGCTTAACACATGGCATTCATGCCTTAGGTGGTGCTGCAGGGCTGCCTATGTCGGATGCACATACTACACTCATTGCACATGTTTGGAAGCAGGTAGTGTCAACTTAGGCATCCCTTTTACTTTATGTGCGAGTCGGAGAGGGGTTTCATTTCCAGAGTTCCTACTGAGCCAGTGTATGTGCTATGCGTTGCCTCTCTGCCAAGGCCAAAGTATACTGGGCACGCCTCCTTCTGCCTACTGGGGCAGGCTCAGGTTGTTCCTCCTCCGAGTCACGCTCTGCCTGTGATGGCCTTGGCAATGGTGGGGGGCTGTTTGGCCCAGGCCTATGCTGGTCCTGCTGCAGCTGTTTTTGCAGGATCATATTATGTAGCATAGCACATACAATGACAATTTGGGTACATGTAGTTGGTGAGTACTGCAAGTCTCCACCAGATGTGTCCAGGCACTGGAACCGTGACATGAGCAGCCCAAACACATGCTCTATTATATTACGTGTTTGTGCGTGTGCCTCATTATGGCATTCCTGTTCAGGTGTGTGTGCATTTCTGATGGGTGTCATCAGCCACGGCTCCAGTGCATAGCCAGCATCCCCCACTAGGTGACCATGTGGGATGTCCCCATTGGCAAATGTCTGGTACAGCTGTGTCAGATGCCAGATATGGGAATCATGGTAGCTTCCAGGGCAGCCCTCACACACATTCAGTATTATGCTCTGGGCATCACACATGACCTGGCAGTTGATGGATGGGAAGCCCTTGTGGTTGAAGTATACCCTACCCCGCTCGCCAGCTGGTGCTTTGATGCATATGTGCGTGCAGTCTATTGCACCCACTATCTCAGGGTATTCCGCTATTTGCTGGAAGAGATGCATATTGCTGGCCAATACCTCACGGGAATTGGGGAAATATACATGATCACCGACATGTGCTGACATGGCATCCAGGAACTGGTGTAGTACCCTGGATGCTGATGCCTGTGATATCCCCATCATATCACCAGTTGGTCTCTGGATGGTACCTGTTGCTAGTATTCTTAGGCCAACACATACCTTGGTTTCCACTGGGATGGGTTCCCCTCTGTTGGTTCTGTGTGTGAGGTGTGGCCTGCACAGCTCAACAATTTGCTGCAGGAGGTCTCTGTACACTCTATAGAGCTCCACTATCTCCAGCTCATGTAGCCCCTGGTAGGTTACCCTGGGCCTGTACACTCTTCTCCATCTCCTCACTGTGGGTTGTCCAGCAGCATTTCCATTGTCACCACCCTCAGCATGTTGCATATGTCGCCTTATAACAGCAATGGCAGCTCCTAACATTTCTTTGTCTCAGTAAAGATTTTTCAGTTTTCACTTCTATTAGCTTACTGCAGTGTCTGTTGTGAGAAACATAATGGACTGTTGTTGGCAGAGTTTTAAGTGCTAGGCTGGGCTGGGCTAGTGTACTGCTTGTGTAATTGCCTGATTCTGATTGTTTTCACCTGCTAGCTCTGCTAGTACTCCCTGGTAGCTTCCTACTATTTGTTGTGCTTCGATTTTCCTTTCTGTTTCCTCAGGGGGGAGCGCCACACACACAAGCGCAAACACGCGCACAGCAGCTCACACGCACGCACACATGCTTACATGGACTAAAACGTGCTTATTTGGGTTAAAACGCACACACCAGCGCAAACACACTTACAACTCTTTAAACAGCCTTATACATGCTTACTCCAGCTTAAACGCGCACACTCATGCTTACACGAGCGCACTCTGCCTTACTTGGGTTTACAGGCACGCACACGTGCGCATACCCGCTCAGCAAGAAACTTTGGTGTTATCCACAGCATACACCTTCCATTTCTTGGCTTTCCCTAGTCTACCTGTTGGCACACCTCTTTCCATGATGTCTAAATGACAGCGGACACATGCCACTCTGCTCCAATGAGCTTCACTTCTTTCATACATACCCCCCTCATGATGTCACCTATCTTCTACTCTGTTACTCCCCATATCCTACTCCTACACTCCACTGACTGTGCTCATTTGCTATGTAAACTAGCGATTCACTATCCTAACACTCATTTACATAAGATTGCCTACTAATACTTGGTTACATGTCTTAGACTGAGCTTTCCCCTTAGCAACCTCTACTCGGTGGCCATCTTGTCTTCAGCCTGCCATTCCCTTGCATTGTACATTACCACTTTCAATAAAATCCACATTTGTGGGTTTTAATTTGTAGTGTTCTGTGTTTTAGAGCACAGCCCATTTGCGCGGTGCTGCGTTACGCTTAAACATCGGAAATCGGCAAAAAAAAAAAAAATTATTTTTATTTTAATTTTGCATCAGGGAACATTTCCAATGGCCATATATTTGACCATTGGCATGCTTCCTGCACTGGATGCAACCTTTATTTGGATCTGTCACGGCTCCGTTTTGCTATTTGCAGAATGGTACTCAGTTGTCAACTGAGTACATTTCTGCAAATAACACTGCTCTTACTCGGACAGGTTCGGGTTTCCTGAATCGCAAATCTACCTCATTTGCATGCCTTTCACCTGCAATTGAGGTGATTTGCATATCCCAGCCCTGTCCGTGTAAGAGCCATTTTAGGAGCTCTCTTACACGCCCCTACAGACTGTTCCTGGATCGCTTGTCGGACATGATGGCTGCATGGAATCTTACTCTACTCTTAGACTCCATGCAAGCCATCGTGAATCCAGCCCACAATCTTTAATAACCTTTTCAAAGGTACTGAGAAGGGGATGTAAAGGGGGGTTAAAAGTACTACTTTTTTAAAACCTACCCTTGGTTGATGTGTCTCCCCTTTGTATTCTTAACATGTATAAGTTTTAAATTAAATTTTCTTAAATAAAGTTATAGGTCTACTAAAGTATCAGCAATATCGGGAATTTTTGTGGGTACAAATTTAAAACCCTTTGAAAAGAGGGAAAACTGTTCCGGTAGAATTTCTTTATCCGTGTAATTATAAATGTGAAACCCATTCATAGTATACTGTATTGTATTCAAAGAAGTATTTGAATCAGAATTTGAGTTAGTTTCTTCTACCACCTGTGTGAAACCCTGCATTTTTGCACCATTTTGTTGTAGGTAGGGAAATTCGCTTGCTTGCGACTTGCTATTCTTTTGGAGCGTCTGGGTAAGGGAAAATCCTGATAATCTAGATGTTGATCTCCCTCTTCCTCAATGAACTGCTCTTCCTCATCTATAATTTCTAGGTCTATAGGGTTTGAAACAAAATCACCACCTAAACCATCATAAAAGCTGTTACCATTCTCTTTGTCATGAAAAATTAATCTCTCTGTGGGGTATACCTTTCCATATTTATACTGTTTTACATCTCTATCAAGCTTCTTAGCCTTTTTATTGAAAACATCATCACATTTTTTATTTACCCTGTTTAAAATTTTGTTGTATAAACCTTGATACTGATCAAACAGCAAGTCAGTAATAATCATCTGATTTACTTGATCAACCTCCTTTTGCAATTTTACTTCCATTTTCTCATAAAGGGTTACACTTCTAGCAAGTAGTTCCAGTCCCCATTTATCAAAATATAGTTATAAATTCACAAATACTTTCTTTGTTATAGTATATTCCAAAGGAGAATTTAAAAATTCTTAGGCTGTGTGGCACTATCTTTTTGTTAATACATTCATTCAAGTAACATGCTTCAATTTGGCACATTTTATATTTAAACAGTCTTTTTTCAAAAATATAAATCATGTCCTTTAAAGATTTAAAACTGTTGGAAACATTTTCTTTTCCTTTATAAACAGTTTTGTTAATACAAGCTTCATTAGAAAAGGAATAATGCTTTTGTATAATAACACCATATTGTTCATTTGGCTGTTCAAAAACAGTATTTAATCTGTCCCCATTAGGATTCTGGTAAGAACCCAGCGGTGTAACCGTTTCATGGTTCACAGTTCTGTCTCTATCTTTACAACAGTTAAAAACTATGACTCCGTCTTTAGGACGATGGTTTCTCTCATGGCAGGCATTTACTTGTTTGTGGTTAGATTTAGAATGTCATACCTTTGTTGCTTGTAATATTACATCATTGGATGCCTGTCACCTCGTTCATACCAGTTTCAGTATCAGAATCAATGCCAGCCTCCATCTGGACAGCACAATTAGATCGATTGTTTGTTTTGGTCAAAAAAGAAGCTGAACCACTTCCACCATCAGGAGGTTGAGTTAAAACAACCGAAGAGGTGCGTTCCATTTCAGTGTAATGTACTTGTGCAACAGCAACTTGTTCCCTATGTTTGTTAAGGTGGAATGTATGGGATTCCGGGCTAAAACCATGATTGGACTTATGCGGTTGTTGTTGGTCTTCCTTAAAAAAGCCAATACATGGAGAAGAACGATGGTTCATAAAATGAGGCTCGGAGAGCATTTCAATAAGCCAAGTCAGCTCTCCTTTAAGTTCAGCTACATCCCTTTTCACTGCCAGAATTTCAGCATTTTGCCCAGAGTCTAAAATAGGTGAAAGATCAATAGAGTTTTCGGACTCCATAACAACCAGCACCACCAAAATGTAAACTAGTAAACCAAGAAGAAAGTGGTGCAATAGTGCTCTGAAGAAACCAAATAAACCAGAAAGTAAAGCACTACTGTTGTGAGTCCCAAACACTCTTTTATTATTACAAAAAGTTAAAATTAAGCGCTTTCCTCAATCCACTTTGACATTATCAGAATTAACTATTAATAATAGCGCTAAACAGCAATTACCACCATGTAGTATATGCAAACAAAATCGCACACACCAACTAGCACAACTGTGGTCAATGTTCAGTAATATTGGGCAATGTCCAGCAATGTTGAAGAATATTTAGCAATGTCGGACAAGCCTGGTCTAAGTAGGGCATAGGTGAACAAAAGCCAACATGCTCATATATGCTTAACAGGCCCTTAAGCAGTCTGGTCTGCTCAGTATGAAAATATAAAGCAGTGATGGGCCTCAAACCCTGGATACTGTGCGCTTTAGTCAAAGTACTGAACCACTAAACCATGACAGTATTGCAGTGGTCCACCTGTATGACGGAATGTTGATAAGTCTATGCAAAGTATTCCATGGAAACCCTGCAGGCACAGCATAATCCTTGTTGAGTTATGACACAAAGGTGAGTCCTGCAGTGAGAACAGAACCTGACTTCCAACACACACAGTATAAATGTTAATATTGGTCATGTTCGCACACATCAGCAAATGTAGTGGACATCACACTGGGCATGCTCACTCACTTGAATAAATGAGACAAATGTCAGGCAACAAAACATGGAATGGTAGAACTGGGCATACTCACACACTTAGGCCATGTCTGAGTACAGCAGTGGGCCACACATATCTGGCAGTTGCATGTGTTAACCCAGGAACTTGTCACTATACAGCAATCCGCCCTGTGCACACAGTTATATGACAACAGACACCTCTATAATATAGTGGAACCCTGTCATAATCAAATATGTTCTGCAGATACCAAAGTTGTTCATGGAAACTGGTAAAGCAAAGATGATAAAGACCTGCAAACAGTATCAGCAATAAACATTGTGCATCATGGACATTAGCATAGGTTCAGAGGTCGATACTAGGCTATCTGCCCTAGGGCATGTACAAGCCTAGCCAGAGTGTGTTTGGCATTTGCAACCCTATCAGATTACTACACCGTGTGTGTGAATAGTAGGTCACACAAGATAGCCCATGTACGTTTAGGCCTTTGTGCCTCTGTCTAGCAGGGACACAGAAGATATTCCAGGGGTAAATATACAATCACCCATACAGTCATCAAGATGTCTCCAGTAGGTAGTCAGTGGGTGGCTCTGCCTATGTGAAACTGGGATTACATTCTGTAGTGAGTGGAGCCTCTGGGATAAGAATCTGTCCCTCCACAATGTCCTATCAACATCTGTGCTGAGGTATACGTCCCTGGAGTGTGTAGCTCCAAGGGAGTTGGATATCCTGAGGTGGAGCATGTCCAGTGATTCTGGTTTGGGTATATCTGTAAACAACAGGCACACATCATATCTGAGTAGGTGGTAAGCGACTGAGTAGAGCTGGAGTTACTGCATCTGAACTATCCAGGGCATCTGTGTGAGTCCCTAGATCTGCTTGGTGAGGACCTTCCATGGCCAGTACAGTTGCTGCAGGTGTCAGGTAAGGTACACCCCGAATGTGGCATTGTAACAAAGCATGGATGTGATGAGTATAGGGGCACAATGACCTCACTCGATCTAGATGTGAAACCATATGGGATTAGGTGGCCCACATAGAAGGTGTGTCCAACCACTTTGGCAACGTGAATGTTAAAGGTGACAGTACGAACAAGTCATGTCCCCAAACCCCTAACAACTCCTACCATATGTAATGGAGTACTACCTATGTGGTAATGTGTGGGCATGTTGTTACTCCCAAAGGGGATGACTATGCAACTAATGGCATTTAGCTGTAGGCCATGGCTCAGGCACCAGTCATCCATCTCTGTGAGACCCTGATTGAGTATGCATGTGGCAGCTGGAGAGTTGATCATGGCACCCAGTTTGCAGTCAAGTGCAAACATGTTCAGTAATATCCCCCCCTGTGGTATCCTGTACGTAAGACAAATATATACTGAACAAGAGAGAACCCAGGACCAAGCCGTGTGGGATGCCATGTGTAAATGGTGTATAGTCAGACATGGCACCTGCAATTCTGACCATGTGGGTGCTATCCCTGCTCTAGGTATCAATCCATTGTGTGAGACGTGTCCATATTGACTCTGGTGAGCCTATGCATAATGGGCCAGTGGGTTATTGTGTTGAAGGGTTTTGCAAGGTTCAGGTAGGCTGTGTGGACAGCCGTCCCTATGTTGATGGACCTGTTAGCCATTTAAAGAATACAAACAGGTTCAAGAGGCAAGATCTTCCCAAAACAATGCTGAAATGTGTAGACACAGTGTCTGTAGGGTCCCGATGTCTATGTGTAGGAGTCCTATGACAATATGCTCCATAGCTTTGCAGAACAGGCTACATAGGCTTATAGGGCAATATTGTCTGTGGTCCGTTGTGGCACCAACTCTGTGGAGCGGGACCACTGTCGCAGTATGCCATTCTTTGGGTACATATCCTGTGGTAACTCCGATATTGAACAGTGATATAATGTGAGGGTTGTGTTTGTCATGATGCTCGTGTATGATGCAGGCTGGGACACCATCTGGTCACATTGATACTGTGATGTACGCTGTGGGGAGGGCAGCACTCACCTATTACTGTGTGATGTCAGGGAGGTTATACTCTGTTGGGATGGATAGTTGCTCCTTAGGGGGGATGGGTGGGAGACATCTGCACTGAACCTGTTTGTCAGGGTGTAGGCAATACCAGTGGGTTCAGGGTAGGTTTAGTCAGTATGCAGTAACTCACAGCATATCAGTGAGTGTCCACCCAGGTTCCTGACATAACTGAAGAAGGCCGTGTGATAGTCCTACTTGTCAGGTGCAATTGTCTGGTAGAAGCGGCCCTTAGAAAAGTCCATGAGTGACTGTAGCTGTCTGCTAGTACAGATCACAGATGCCTTCCCAGTCTGGGATTGTGCTCTAGCATGTAGTAGCATCCTCCTGATGTTGTACAGCTTTTTAATGGCTGGGGTCTACCAGACAGGTCCCCTGCCATTGTAGTAGTGGGTCCTGTTGTTATTTGGGATAGCACAATCCATGCAGTCCACTAGGTGTCCATAGAATGTGTATGTAAAGGATGCAGCAGTGTGAGCCGTATATGCCACTGTCTCAGGATCTCTGAAGGATACCACCCTGTTTTGGTGAAGTGAAATGCTGGCTCATGAGACGTTCACCAAGATTATCCAGGATGAGTGTGTGGAGGGTATATGTATGTCCTGTGAGATACATGTTTGTTCTGACCTTACCAATGAGGGGTATATTGCTGGTGTGGAACATAGAGTCCCCATGTTGTTGATGAGCAAGTCCAATATATATTCCCCCTTGTGGCTGTGCTGACTGGTTGTGCCAAAGTATATGAGTCCACAAATTGTAGTGACTGTTGGGTGAGGTTGTTGGGGCTTGAGTAGTATCCCCAGTCAATATTTGTGTATATGAAGTCACACAATATAATGGTGTTTGTGGAGACCTTCATATTCTCCATAGTTCCCACGAAAGCTGAGTGTGGTTCCTGGTTTGGGAGTGTGTTCTGTAGCAGGCAACAAACTGAAAGGCAGTATTGCACAATGGTAGTTGTATATGTATGGTCTGTGATGCTTTGTGCAGTGCCACTAACCTGGAGGTGTGTGTATCTGTGATGTATAAGGATACTCCCCCTAGTTGTGTTGTCTGTTCCAAGTCTTGTTGTCAGACAGCATGGTATGAAACATAACCTGGTAGTGCTGGTGTGCATAAGCGAGCCTGAACCAGCTATCTGTCAATGCACAGATATTTATTTATTTATTTATTTATTTTACATTTGTTAACCGGGCTAGTCTAACTGGATCTATTTCCATTTTCAGATCCAGTTAGATATTGCTCTCCTCCATACCGAGGAGAGTCCTGAGTGGCCACAATATGAGATTAACACAACTGTTGTTGAGCAGCATTACCCTTAGTTTCATTTAACCTGTAATGTCTGTGGAGGTGGATTTGTCTTCTGAGCTCTGCTTAAAAAAGGCACTATGGTGGTAGCAAGAGCCGTAGCCAGCATACCAAAGTCCAAGGGTGACAGGTGCAAGCTGTCCATAGTGAAGCTACGTAGCATGTTGAGCATATCACCATACACTGACAGACACTGTATCCCCTATGAATGAAACAAATTTGTTAGCCAACTGTTAAATGTAATATGTGTGTCCATATACTGTGACATCATAATTGGTGGGTGTAAGATGCTAGACAAGGTCAGGGTCATACTGGCCTGGGCTACATGATCAGAGTGTACCTCCATGTATCATGTCATGTGGTCCAGGGAGTAACGTCTGAGGTTACACACACCAGCATGGACAATGATGGTGCCAGTCTTGTACTTGCTTTGGAGTGACCTGACTGCCTGTGTTATGCGGCGGATCCTGGCACCCAACAGACAGCCCAAAGTGACTATTCCCTTATCAGGGCTGGTGAGTGGTACGTCAGTGTGTCTGAACATAAGTGTCACCTATTACAAGTGTATTAGGTGTGTTGTGTAGCCCGAAGGGCAGTGACTGTGTGGCACACTGACATTGTGAACTTTGTGATATGTGGGCATTGTAGTGGGGTAGTAGGTGTGTGTGTTTCTGCTTTGGAGGTCTCTGCTGCTTAAGTAGAGTACATTTACAGCATCCAAGTATGTCAATGTGTGCTAATGTGGTTTGAGTGCTGTTTCTAGAGGATATGTGAGACTGATATGTGGCATGTGTGGATACCTTCACCACCTGATAGACTGTGCCAGTCATGGGTCGAGAGAGTTCAGCTCCCTGTATGTCTATATAGGTGCATCTCACACATATATCTGAGTTTGTCGGGAGGAAGAGAGGGTTGTCTGTGTACATGAGGCAGATGTGACATTGTGTCAATATCACAATATCCACCAGCTGGACTAAAGAGTACACACAAAACCGACCCCTGGACATGCCAGGATATTATCATGACATACTCTAAAGCCTGATCAAAAAGGATCAGTAGGGTGTTAAGCGTGTAAAAGAGTATAACAGGGATTAGTGCTCATGTTCGCTAGTGTTTTGTAAAGAGGAGCTGAGAAGGACCCCAGACTGAATCATGACACCTCCTTCAGCTATGTCATAAATATCAATGTACACCCATATATGTCCTGAGTCAGGGCCAACTGTACCTGAGTGTCAATGCTGACATCATGACAGACAGGCCCATATGTACATACCCATCCCTCACTGACAATAGTCCACATTATCATACCAGGAGATATCACATGTAGAATGGATGAGCAGCTACCCCCACTGCCAAAAGCATGGCAGCAGGTGGAATACATTGATTCCCAATATGTGTCATGCACAAACTATAGAACAAACAGATCATGCACCTGAACAGCCAGCTGAGCCACACCCTCTACACAGGATGTGGAACCGTTGAATGTGTCACAGCTACATATGGCACTCCCCACAAGTGTTGCTGCACAACACACCATGTGAAGTCAAGTCCAGTACGCCTATAAGGTCTGATCTGCAAGGTCATGGGGTCCATCGTGGTTGCAGTCATAAACACAGCTATTGGAAGCTGACACACACACAACCCTACCAACTGTGGTATGTTCATGTGCGGATCATGGTTCCCAAACATGCTAGACTGTTTGCAAGGCAGCCACCCAGGACATACATCAATGAACACATCTACACATGTGTCACATAGACTTTGAATAGCCCTTTATCAACATCCCAGACACATGTAGTATCCACAAAACCAAGAAGCTGTGCATAAATATGTGTTGACATATGACGGAATGTCAAGTGTCCACAGATAGATCACACAAGGTAAGGATTCTGAGGTTATGTTCAAGCTGTTGACACCTGCTGACCCACATGGACCATACCTGGAATGGCATAAAACAAAGTGTACACACATCACCATGTCCTGTCTGATGATGTCACCATCCTACAAATAATGCAGGAGAAGAGAAACCAGCCAGTAAAGCAAATAGCGCACCGTGTTAGTGCATCTCTCTCTAGTATCATAACATAGTTAGGTAGAGGTTGGGGGTGTGTGTGTATATGTGCAGTTTCCTTTGAGAGGTGTTCCCTTTTTGGAGTCTGGGAAAACTCAGTAAAGGAGGTACATTCCTCTTTGAAAAGTCTGATGATGTCACCATCCTACAAATACTGCAGGAGAAGAGAAACCAGCCAGTCAAGCAAATAGCATGCCGTGTTAGTGCGTCTCTCTCTAGTATCATAACATAGTTAGGTAGGGGTTGGGGGTGTGTGTGTATATGTGCAGTTTCCTTTGAGCGGTGTTCCCTTTTCAGAGACTGGGAAAACTCAGTAAAGGAGGTACATTCCTCTTTGAAAAGTCTGATGATGTCACCATCCTACAAATACTGCAGGAGAAGAGAAACCAGCCAGTCAAGCAAATAGTGCGCCGTGTTAGTGCGTCTCTCTCTAGTATCATAACATAGTTAGGTAGGGGTTGCGGGTGTGTGTGTGTATGTGCAGTTTCCTTTGAGAGGTGTTCCCTTTTTGGAGACTGGGAAAACTCAGTAAAGGAGGTACATTCCTCTTTGAAAAGTCTGATGATGTCACCATCCTACAAATACTGCAGGAGAAGGAAAACCAGCCAGTAAAGCAAATAGCGCACTGTGTTAGTGCATCTCTCTCTAGTATCATAACATAGTTAGGTAGGGGTTTGAATCCTGTAAACAGTGAGTGTGTGTGTGTGTGTGTGCAATTGTCTTTGAAAGGAGTGCACTTTTTGGAGACTGTGAAAACACACTAAAGGAGGTACATTCCTCTTTGGAAAGTCTGATGATGGCACCATCCTACAAATACTGCAGGAGAAGGGAAACCAGCCAGTAAAGAAAATAGCACACCATGTTAGTATGTCTCTCTCTAGTATCATAACATAATCAGGTAAGAGTTTGAATCCTGCAAACAGTGTGCATGTATGTATGTGTGCAATTGTCTTTGAAAGGAGTTCCTTTTTTGGAGACTGTGAAAACACACTAAAGGAGGTACATTCCTCTTTGGAAAGTCTGATGATGTCACCATCCTACAAATACAGCAGGAGAAAGGAAACAGCCAGTAAAGTAAATAGTGCGCCGTGTTAATATGTCTCTCTGTAGTATCATAACATTGTTAGGTAGGGGTTTGAATTCTGCAAATGCTAACTGTGTGTGTGTCACTGTTGGTCAACACGGTGTGGGTTTTGCTTTTACTATGGTATGACATAGTATGATGACAACAGTAAGTGCATTGCAGACATCAGGTATCTGCGTGGCAAATCTATATGTGTACATGTCCCCTCAATCAGTACATAGGTGTGAAGCCTGCATACTATAAGAATACATTTGTTTCCATTGACAGGTTGTGCCACTGCTTCTCAGATCGTAGGTCACATATGTATGTATGTGACACATCCGTCCACTGTCGTGTTCTGTGGCCAAGGTCATCTGTGGCACACACACCCATGACAGTTACTTAAGAGTAGTGTGAGTGAGGGTATATGCCTGGGGTATATGTCAGACATGGTTATACACAACAAAGTCTGCCAAGAATGTGCAGTCTTTATACGTGTACAACTGCCTTGTGGATATGCATTCAGGCCTCTAATGTCTTATGTGATACACCTTGGGACTCCACAATATCTATGGATATGTGGATACCAAGGGACACATGACATAACATGGGTCTGTATCTACACAATGGTACCCGACATACATGTTGAGGGCTACCCCTGTGTGGTACTGATGGGATAGTATGTTTAGTACATGAAGATGACTATGCCATAGTCGGCTTACTGCTATACAGCATGTATCACACAACAGGTATCTGTCTGTATGATACCCTTGTGTAGGATATGTGTCCCATCCTGGGAATGCATTGTGGGCCAATCCATGCATTCCCAGATTTGGATGGACACATCCCTAGTGTGTCTGCATGTACCTAAGGGGCTATATGACACACAGGTGTGGTCACAGTAATGGGTGGCGGTCATCCCCACTGGTTAGTGTTATAGTGTAGCACCGGAAGGATCCAATTGATACTAGGTTCCCTACTACTGTGTGTCATTTGTCAGGACATCATCCAATGATCGCTTATACTCATGCTGTTGAGGTTGTGTATGCTACCAGACCACAAATCATTGACTGATATTAACGGTATCACCCACAGCATAGTTTCAGCGCATGTCATACACACGTCTACCCATGTTAGTACATAACTGTAGTAGAATGCATACTGGCCATTGAAAGATGCAATGAGATGTTAACAATGTGTACGTCAGGGTATGCCACATGTCCCATGTGTCCACTATGCACGTACATCCAGACAGTGCGCATCCACCATGTTCACAGATGTACACTTGCTAATCTGTACTGCACATATCACACATGCACTGTCCACTCACTAACACATGCTGGCAACACATCACACATCAGCCAAGTGACACATGGGTGGATAATACATACTCAGACCTAACAGTGGTGTAAACAATGCTACATTGACAATCAGAGCTTTGATGCATAATGTCTGCTCAGATATACCTACAAAGATGTAGTTACACTTCCTTGTTGACAACTTGCTATTATTGCTACACTGCTATAGTGTCACCCTGTGCATCAGCACGCCTGTCCCTCCGTCGATAATGCAGATGACAGGAGGTGGCACAGGTATCATCATATGCACAGGGCATTTTGTTGTTTGCCAGAGCCTGACATTGACCCATCCAATCGACATGTCTGTGTGTGTGTGTGTGTGTGTGTGTGTGTGTGTGTGTGTGTGTGTGTGTGTGTGTGTGAGGGACAACAGTACAGCATGGGCCAATGTTGATGTAATGTGTGTGTGTATGTGTGAGCCCTAGTTGTTTACTTAATGTGTGTGTGTCTGCATGCACACAGCTCCACCATGTGGCTGCCATATACGGTGGTTTGTGGGACAGCCACAGACTGTACCTGCTTGGCTGTACAGATCACTGTCTCCGGCCATGGAAACAGTACCTGTGCCTAGCAGGGGTGCTACGGACAGTATCGGGTACCAACCCTGACTGGGTACTGTCATCATAGGCAGAGGTATGATGACTGGACCCATGTCCCTGCTGGGACTGGCCAGAGCCACATGCATGTGGTCTACTGGGATGGACAATGGACAGTTACTTCCAATACAGGAGAGGCTGTGAACTGTGGGCTGTCCGGGACCACTGCCAGCTGTTGCTGGCATGCGTCCACATCGACGTCACAACCATCCTGCACGGTCCTGGCTCAAGGAAGACATGTTGTGGAGGGCATCTATTGTCTCCCCCCAACGTCTATCAATGACCTCGGTGTACGTCTGGATGGCACCGGCAAGGTCACAGATGCTCTCATTGATAGCGGTGTAATGTGCCCTCTTTGCCCTAAGTCCCTGCCTGGTGTACCGTTCCATACGTGCCTGAGCCTGCATTACAGCCCGGAACATAGCGGTCATCGTAAGACCTGTGATGGCACGCCTGCCAAGGGCAATACATCCAGTGGTGCTCCCCCGAGAACCCCTGGACCTCCGCCTATGTGGTACCATTCTGGGTCTACGGCTATGGCTGCTGTGAGGGGATGCAAGTGCCATGGGTACCACACTCTCCTGGTCAATGCCACCTGTATGCTGTCCCTCCCCTATGGCCATTGGTGGTGAGGGATGTAATGGCAGTATGAGTGTGCACATAGATGGGGTTGAACGCTGTGTACTGTCGATTGGCGGACCAACGGCAGACCCTGTCAAATCTCCCTGTGCCAAAATACATGTGTCATCACCACTATCCATGGCAGTGGCTTCAGGTCGCCTGCTGCATTCGCTAACCCCTACCTCAACACCTGTAAGAGGAAGACAGGAAACACACATTACGGTCTGCACATGCACACATGCACACATGAACACATGCACACATGCACAAATGAACACATGAACACATGCACACATGCACACATGCACGCACACATGCACACAGGAACACATGCACAAAGGAACACATGCACACTCCTCACTACAGCAGATACACACACTCAACCGAAATCCAAATCATACTCAATACTGATTGAGGGTGGGTGACAGTATCACAAGGCAAACAGTCACATCACACGTGTCAGCATGCAGAATAAGTGTTGATCAAGTCCATGCAGTGTGAGTGTAGACAGCCTTAGTTAATGACAGTGTACATGGCTGTGGTGCATCTATGTACATGTTCAGTGATTGCCTACACCCTGGAACACAATGTGTACAAGGACACAACATTTCTGTGCAAGCCTTATAAGCTCTGCAATGTCCTGTGCACCATCACACACAGGTATACATACCATGGCTGCATGTGTTATCTGTGTGTCACATGGATTTCCATGTCTGATTGCAGTGTCTGTGTCTATAGCAGATAATTGTGGACACAGATGTAGCACATGCATGCTGTGTACACACATGGGATGAGTGGTGCATGCATACATGATGGGATACCAATCCTGGACATGGCCATTGTAACAGTATGGGGTGTAGTACCATTAGCCATCATCATCATGTATCATGTGGTCAGTCAAGGCCACTAAAGTGCTAGACCACCGCCTAGCATGTTGTACCTGAACTGCAGTGCCGTGGCTAAGTTCACAATTACACAGCCACGTTGCACAAGGGTGTGTGAGGTGCCCAATAGGGAGCATTGCCTAACATGACTGTGTTATGTGTTGAGGAGTGTTGCATAGCCCCATGCTAGGCCCCTACCCCTCAGGTATATTATGTGTGGTGTGTGGATGACATGTGGGATACTGAAGTGTGACCTGGCAGCGGGTGTCCGGTTACACTATGTGTAGCATGTTGAGGTGTACTGTGTATGACAAACGTGTTATGTTGTGTACATGTGTGTCAACTATGCCTATCCAATGTGCAGTACAGTATTGCCACATTTGTGTCTGATGCTCTGTGCATTGCATGTGATTGAGGCAGCTACTGACTTTACTGAGATGTTTCACGTCTCACAGCAAACATGCACAGCATGCATTATGCGTAGGTGTGTTATATGTACATGGCCTACACCTCACCTATGACATGCACAGTTCAATACCAAGTTTAAAGTGTTAACACACTCACCAGCATGTATCGTCTGCCCTGCTGTCACACCAGAGGGACCTGCAAGAATATGACACAGTTTGTCAGTGGCCACAACTGTGGCATTGCTACTGTGAGTGTGCTAAACTACAGTAGAACAACAGGCATAGGTGTACAGATACTATTCAAATTATCAGTATTGCACACAATAGGCAGCACAACTGCTAAACACAGTACACATATCACATATGCATAATCTGACAATACAGGTAACAGTAGTCTACAGCTAGGGCATGTTACCTGCATGCTCCATGTCACTATGCTGGGTGGCTCCAGCCTCCATGATGACACATGTGATGTTATTGCTGCTCTAGGCCAGGAGCCACCACACTTAGCAGCAGTTCCTCCACTCTGGTGAGGGGGGATGTATGGCCACCCCACCACCTGTGGCAAGCTGTTGTCTGTGGATATCAGACGCACGCCGCCGGACATGTCTAATTAAATCACTGCAGTGATGGCGTACCTGCTCATATGTCCGGTTATGCTTGCCTATGTCATTTACCCGATGAACAAGTTCTTGCCACAGTGCAGTACGCTCCTGCTGGTGCTGGCTGGCCCTGGAAAACAGCAGGGTATAGTGCTGAACCAGGCTGTGGTGGATTTCCTGTTCCTCTGCGGCTGTGTACGAGGGATTCCTGTGATGAGTCATAAGCCTGGAAGACAAGTAAACGATATGTGTGAGCAAGTCATGTGGCACACTTAACATTATACAGTACAGATATCAGTTAACTGCCATATATAGCATCTGTTCGTCTGTCAGAGGATACACACATTCAATACCACATATCAGTGCGCAGCCCACAACTGGCTGACAGTGCCTGCCACACTCCATATAACACACCAGTATACACCAGTACTCGGCACACTGTTTGGGATCCAATGCACAGCCTTGCCAGGGGGGTACATATCAAGCTAATGCATGCAGAAATATGTCATCCATTGCAATGAATGTGAAGTACAGTTACAGTATAACCAGTAACCCACCCTAGTCATTGATGCCATACCCCTACCTAACATATGTGCACAGTTGTTAATATAGCTGGCATACTGCTGTAACAGAGTATACATGTTGCTAGGTACAAACGCAAACCCTGCATCACACATGTGGTTGCAGACATGGTACAGGCATCGTTACACACACATCAGACATTCATACAGCACACAAATGTATGCTGACACAGATGAGCATTTCCTGTGCACCTTACAGTACTGTGTGCCCCTACTTACAGATACCTATGCCTGAGGTATGTAATCTGTGCAGACTACAGGAAACACGCAAGACAGTGTTACCAGAGAATGTGAACATACACCATACTGTGCTGTTTAGGCCTACAGCTTCAGGTGGTACAACGTTTCAAATGTCGGCTGGATTCACCAGCAGTACCACTTACTGAGCATACATGTATTGCTTCAGCCTATGATGGGACACCACAGCCATACACAAGGAACTACATTGCAACATATACCATCCTACTATGTCTGCATCCCAATAACTGACACATCTTACTCTGGCCTCACACCTAGGACACAAATGACCATGACAGAAACAACCTCACACTAAGCTATCACACCATTACAGACCTTGCACACATTCACTGTCACACTCATTCCACCTCACATAGCAGGTATTGCACTGTGTACATGTCTGTGTGCATTGTGTCATAAGTAGGTAATATGCTATTGGCCCTGGGGCCTACAGCAGGCTAGCCATATACTACCCTGGCCTTTGACACACATGTAATTAGATTTCACTTCCTCCTGTCAACCGGATACACAGAGGTGATTCCCAGGGCATGTTACCTATCCCCCAGACAATCATCAGGGGTATGTATGACATCTGCTACTGAGGAGCCTTGTTTGTTCATGCTGGGTGGTTTACTCCACAGTATGGCATATTTGCCAATAGGAGCCTATCCCTCCAGCATGTGCTGTTTAGCGAGGTTGCGGGGATTAGGGACCTAGGCCGTGTAGCCCGGTGGGATTGTGAGGTGATGACATGGTGGTTGTCTGACTGCTATGGGTGTGGCATACCTCTGTATGTTCGGCAGAGGTAACCTCTGGGTGGTCGGTATGCAACTCAATGTAGCTGTGGTTATGTGAGTCAGTCAGCATAGGGTATGTGTTTCAGGGCAGTATTACCCTTTGTGAGGTATGTCTGTGGCCTTTCCACTTGCTGTAGTTGTCATGTGAGGTACATACCACATGGGGCATTGTGATGAGTAGAGGGGAACACTGACCTATATTTCCATACATGACACATCATTTGTGATGACACGTACCACGTAGACAGATTACAAGACTAGTGTGGCACTGTGAATATCAAAGGGGAGGCTACTGTCCACCTGTGTCCCATGTTCCCTTCTGACACCTTCAGTGTTAGTTAGGCAACCACCTATCTGGTAGTTAGTGGGTAAAGTGTTTGGAATGGGCTATGGCACTGCAGTATCAGCACTGGTGTTCAGTCCATGCCTTGGTCACCAGGCACCTGTTGCAATACGTCTGACCCTGCGTCTAACTCCCTCACTATATATATATATATATATATATATATATGAATATTTATATACATATATATTTATATATCACTTTATATACACATATCTATATATATATATATATCTATATATATATATATATATATATATATATATATATATATATATATATATATATATATATACACACATATCTATATATATCTGTATATGTCTATATATCTCTATATATGTATATATGTATATATGTATATATATCTATATATGTCTATGTCTATATATATATATATCTATATATATCTATCTATGTATATATGTATATATATATATATCTATATATATATATATATATATATATATATATATATATATATATATATATATATATATATATATATATATATATATATATATATATATATATATATATATATGTGTGTATATATACACATCTATATTATATATATATATATATATATATATATATATATATATATATATATATATATATATATATATATATATATATATATATATATATATATACACACATACTTGTAAACAGCCACTGCTGTACATATACATGCACATATATGCAGATATACTGCCCACCTTTCATGGTGGGAATATCAATTATGGAACAGTTGTGAGACATACAATTATGTAATAATATTGCACAGTGTTGTGCAGAATGCATTTCGCTGTCCTCAAGCCGTATAGCCGTAGCAGACCTCACTGGCTGTAACTCAGTCCCAAAGCATTTAACCACCACATGACATATACCTGCACTGCTTGCTGTTTTCAATGCCACACACTACAACCTACATAGATATGTGCACATAGCAACCTTCAAATACATATATATGTCCAGCCTTCACTAACAGTTGCAGTATGTCCCTTGCCCTATGCCCATCTGCATATACATATAGATATGGACTGCTACCACATAAGGAGTGTTCACAGTATGTAGAGTACCCTTCAGACACATCATTCAGATGCCAGCAAATACATCAGTGTTACATATCTTACCTTTGTATTTCCCACCTCAGTCTGTTGTACCTGTTGATGTTTTCTTCTTCTTTTTTTTTTGTTAGGTTGGTGACTTCAACTGCCTCTGTTTGTTTTTTTTTTTGTTTTGGTTGGTTGGTGTCTACAACTGCCTCTGTTTTTTTTTTTTTTTTTGGGTTGGTGTCTCCAACTGCCTCTGTTTGTTGTTATTTATTGGATTGGTATCTCCAACTGCCTCTGTTTGTTTGTTTGTCTGTCTGTCTGTCTGTCTGTCTGTCTCTCTTGCTCGCTCTCTCTCTCTTCAGTTGCTGCAATGATATTATTGCATGTGGGGATAGCAAGTACATGCTGCTTTTGTAGGTATCTGCACATGTGCATGTGATGGCCTCTGCACCAATTGGTGCCCACCATTTAGTAATTGCATGCAGCCTGCTGTGTGGTAATTGCAGTTCTCACTGTGATTTCAGGACACTGCTATAAAATTATAGTTTAGGTAGGCATAGGCTTTTCAGTTTTGCAAGGTGGGGACCATGCTTGTTTGCTGTGGACACTGTTGTGTCAGTCAGAAGGTTGGTATATGTCTCATATCTGAAGCTGGGTTGTAGCCAGTGAAATGCATGTTGTACTGAAACCTGACTGTTGCTTCTTCCAGTACACTCTTCTCAGTGTGTAAGTTTACTCACACCTCCTAATGCTAACACTGGATACATGGGAGTATGTACTTTCATTTGGAATTAGGGAATTAACTGGCATACAACAGTAGTTATTGCAATGTATTCCTATGTCTTTCCTATTTTCCCTTTACATTCACTCCTTGTAATGCATGTTATATTTCTTGATTGCAATGTATTCCTATGGCTTTCCTGTTTTCCCTTTACATTCACTCCTTGTAATGCATGTTATATTTCTTTCAGCACCAAGTTATTGTATATTTGCTGTGGCTTAGTGGTACATCATGCAGGCTGGTGATTCCAAGGTGTGGGGTTTGAGACTGACAAGGGTATTTTATTTTGCTGCTGAGCAATACAAGGACCTTGTCATACAGAGTGACTAAGGCACTTTTAAGCAGTTGTAATCGGGTTGGCGCGGGTTTGCATGACACTTAGCAATGCTTAGCTAAGCGCACACAAGCTCACACTCACACACCCCCGCTAACTACTGCTCAAAAGTGCTTACGCCCGCTAACTCCCGTGCTAATTTCTTTTAAAGAAAAGAAAATGGGGAGATAGGAAAGTGGTGAAAAATGGGGCACAGAGAGGGACAGACAGTAGGAAAACAAGCTCGGGATGTGCAGGAAGGGTGTAGGGGAGGCCCATAGCTGCCCATTTCTTTAACAGCAACAGCTGTGCATATGTTGAAAATTTGGAGTGAGTTTTGAGACCTTCCACCCCTGAGAGAGGGGGTAAGGACAACATAGTTTGTTGCACTGCCAATTAGAATTATATGTGTACATGTCCTATGGACATGTGTGCAAAATGGGAAGCTATGTATGGGGTGTAATTTTTTTTTCGGGTACAGATTGCCCTTTTTTTTTTTCAGGTGAGAGTAGTAAGTGAGGTAGGGGAAATAGGTATATTTGGCGAGGTAGGTTGGGGAGGTAAACAGACAAGACAAACAAGATGCATACAGGGGCAGAATTTGACACATGGGGTGGGTGAACACAATGGACGGGGAAGGTTGTTTGGAAATCGCAAGGCCATGAACTCACAGATGGTAACAGTGGAACTGAGATCCCCACCCATGGGCAGTGACCACTGCACCTTCACAGCCCCGGGGTTGGCTGTGCTGGGGGCTGAGTAGGATGGGCAGGCTCACCCGTGAGACACACCACTCTCGCCTCAAGCTGGCGTAGGGGATCAGCGACTGAATCCTGGATCTCCCTATGCACCACAGCCCGGACCCTTTGAAGGGTGACGGGTGGCCCTTCTCCACCCACGCTTGCACGTGGGGATGAGCCCCATCCCCTGCAGCGCTTCCACCCGAAGGTGCCACAGGACCAATGGAGGAGGGGAGTCCGGGCTGGGCACCAGAGCCACTGGTGCCAGGTGCACTCGCCAACTGAGGTGGGACATTTGGGTCCGCTGGGACCAGCCTTCCCATACGTTCTGTGATTCGGTGTATTTCATTACAACATAAACAACAGCATTCCAGATTAATTGTAACAGCATGCAGTAATATTCCCATTAACCCAACACACCACAGTTCCAACAGTTGAACAGCAAACATAACACGTACATATATTGAACAACAGTGGTTATTCCAACTGCATGCAGGGATGATTGGTAGCAACGGGCCACCATGAACATGATGTTTGAACAGGGCACATGCATCTACATGAGTGAAATTATGTATGGAACAATAGGACATATATCCCGACAAATATTTAAGATTACACATACCCGTTGAGGTGCAGAATTGCATCGTTTATGCACGAACAGTAGGGTGTAGAAAAAACCTCCATTAACATCTTATAAACACTTTTACTCTACACTACATTCCTAGTGATTGCAGGTGTATATTCCCTACATGTATTATTACACTTGCCACCATGCATTAGGTTGTGTAGTGGGTTTGGCTAGTTCAATCTATACTTGACCTATATCTCACATACTAACTGTCCAGGATGCAGATGTTACTGCTACATATTTCATGGTTGCATTTATATTTCTTTATCTACATATCTGGATGTTTTCACATGACATTTTTGCTTCTAATTGTACAGAACCCTGCATTTATTGAAGCACACTTACATTTCTGGGGAACATATTAGCATGCTACCCGTGTGCCAGATTTACTTATGCATGCCAGCCAGTAACTGACTGTTGAGGACTGTATATTTACTTCACAGCTACTAGCACTTCCATCACCCACTTTAGATGGGACTGCAGAACTCTGGGTTGCCAGAACTTTCTAACACATTACTATTTGTATAATGCAAGGGTACAACAACATTTCATACTAAGTGAAACAGACACACTCTGGGTTTTAGACCTTTATAAATGACATTACACACTTTTCCACAGGCTCACTCCTTTATTTGTTTTAATGGTATATATGGCAGACATGTTCACGACATATTATACCTTTATTAATAGGTTAACACACTCTTTTTTCAGGCTCACTCACATATTATTTTATATGACAGTGCCTGCAGAGATATTATTCCAGACATTTGTTACCTTTCTTAATGGGTTACTACACTCTTTTTCTGCCTCTCTAACGTTTTTATCTGACAGTACATTTAGAGGACTTATTCAGTCCATTTTATGGCTGTATTATTGGACTACAACACTTTCTTTCATGCTCTCTCCCATATTTTATATAACAATACATGCAGAATAATCACTAACCTGCCTGGCGGTGCAGCCTTAGCAGCCTATCAGCATAGGCTTGCTGATTCATAACACGGTCACCTGCAGCTGTAAAGTAAATGAAGGGATATTGAGACATTCCTATCTGTTATACATACTCCATTTTAAATCCTTACATACTGCATTCCATGGCTACATACTTAGTTGTGGGGCATCCCGATCCCACGGGCCTCCTGTATCCACTGGTTCAGGCGGTCCTCCTTTCATCTCTTCAGGTCTGCATGGTGGTGACGGACCTGCTCACCAGTCCAGGGAATGCCTGTGGCACTGCTGAGGTCACGAGCTAACCGGTTCCAAGCATCTGCCTTGTACTCTGTCCCTTGGAACTTGCCTCGTGATGGTGGACTAGGAGCCAAACCATGTATTTGGACTCCTCAGTGCCCCATCTCTGCACTCAGAAGCGCACTCCCTCTCCAACACCAGACATTCTGACCGCAGATGTGAGCTACAATCAGTTATGGTGTGTATTCCCGCCTGCGGGGCTTAAATATGCCGCATTTCCCGCACTTTTTTGTGATTGGCCATTTTGTAAAATTCTCGGCTGACTGCAGACCTGCTTAGTAATGGTTAAACTACCATTCCTAAGTTTATGATTGTTAATAGTGGCTGCTTCCCCTATGTTGTCATGGCTTAGTGGTTTTGTACTTTGATTATGATACAAAGGGTCCTGGGTTCAAACCTTGTTATTCTTTTATTTTAATACTGTCTAGACAGGCTATGGGGTGTGGCTGCCTTTAAGCAACTTAGCTCTACGTTGCTCCCCTGTGCCCTACGGTGCACTGGTTGGCGCAGTGCGCTCATCTGCGCAAACACATTGCACTGGGTAAAGCATTTTTAAACGTTGGGCAACTCTATTGCGCTGGGTAAAGCGCTATTACACTATGGGCAACGCTGTTTACCTGGGTGAAGCACTATTAAACTATGGGCAACTCTGTTTAGCTGGATAAAGCGCTATTAAACTATGGGCACCTCTGTTTAGATGGGTATAGCACTATTAAACTATGGGCACCTGTGTTTAGCTGTGTAAAACATTGCTTAATGGCAGGCTATTATATATCTGGGTCTTTTCAAAATATATATTTTGTTCGCTGATACATTGGCCATGTCACTGCTTTTAATAAAATTTTATTCATATTTGTTTGGTATTATTTCAAATACTGATTTAAAACATAAATAAGAAGGGGAGTGGTGGGACTCGAACCGTGAATGCTTTCTCTTTGTGCATATGCTCTACCATTACGCTATTGCTATTTGGTTTAATTTGCATAAGTACTTCTTATATGCTCTTCAATGTCACAATTGCAAACTGTGGTTACTTAATGAAGTTTTAGAAGAATGGGGTAAAAAATATATCCCCTTACTAGGCAAGGGTTTGAATAAAAATGTGGACCCTGGGGAAAATGTTGAAAAAGTGAGGGGCACTAATTTTCAACAAACATGTATTGTACAGTTTAGTCCTTTATATCAACAAGTAAAAGAAGTAATATACAAGAAATGGAGCATATTTAAAGTTGACCATGATGTCTATCAGGTGGTGGGAGAAATGCCTGTTTTCACTACAAAAATTGGGCCCAACATTAAAAGAATTTTAGAAAACAGACACCACAATTTAACTAAAAATGAAACAACAAACGGTAGTAGACCCTGTGGTAGATGTAACTATTGTTCTTACATTCTGCAAGAGAATATGATCTGTTTAGAAAATAAAAACAAATGTGTAGTCTATTTAAAGAGAGGTAACTGTTATTCCAGCAAGTTAGTATACGTGCAATACCTGTAATTCCTATTACATAGGGAAGACTGAGAGGTTACTTAAGACCAGAATATACGAGCATTTATATGAAATAAAGAATAAAAAGGATACAAATGCTCTGTATAAACACAGTATACAATGTGATGGTCATACAGGTTTCAAATTTGCTATTCTTGAGACAATAAACATAGAAGCTAGAGGTGGGGATTGGCAGAATGCACTATATAAAAAAGAGTTGTTGTGGCAATTGAAGTTAGCAGCAAATTTCCCCCCTGGTTTAAATGATTATTTAAGTCTTTTACCTATTCTTGAGGAAAAAGCAGAACACATTTAATTGTTCCTTGCAGCAAATGCAATTTGATTTAAAGTTTAAAAGTAGCAGATTACAATGAGGGAATACATAATATAAAAGTTTCATTCTTGGTCCTTTCAAATGTGTTTGAAAAACATACATTTTTTAGAAAAATAACTGTTTTATTTTTTCTGCTTTAATTAGAAAATTATGTGTTATGCTTAAACACTAATTGTTTTAACATGCTTGTTTACTATTGGGAAATATTCAACCAATCATGGGCAATTTAACAGTATAAAAATGTTTTTTTAACTGTTGTTTAGTTAATTCTAAGTCAAAGTGGATTGACGAAAGCGTTTAATTTTAACTTTTTGTAATAATAAAAGAGTGTTTGGGACTCGCAACAGTAGTGCTTTACTTTCTGGTTTATTTGGTTTCTTCAGAGCACTATTGCACCACTTTCTTCTTGGTTTAACAGCTGTGATATGTGCCAGATATGGGAGTGGTGATAACCCCCAGGGTTGCCAGCACACAAGCTCAAGATAACCCTCTGGGCATTGCACATGACTTGGCAGTTGATGGAGTGGTACCCCTTGCTGTTGGTGTAGATACTACCCTGCTCACCAGGTGGTATCTTGATGTGTACATGAGTGCAATCTATGGCACCTAGTATTTCAGGGTAGTGTGCTACACAACAGAAGTGTTGTATATTACTGGCCCTCACCTAAGGGTCAAGGGGAAAGATATGTGGTCATTGGCATGTTGGAGTATAACATCCAGAAATTGGTGGAGTACCCTGGATACAGATGCCTGTGACACCCCCATCATGTTCCCAGTTGGTCTTTGAAAGGTACCTGTAGCTAGTATCCTATGGGACGCACATACCTTAGTTTCCACTGGGATGGGTTCCCCTTTAACTCTGGCTCTGAGTTGAGGGCAGCAGATGTAATATGTCCCTGTCCACCCTGTAGTGCTCTACAATCTCCAGCTCTTGTAGCTCCTGGAAGGTTACCCTGGGCCTGAACACTCTTCTCCTTCTCAGCCTAGGCCTATTGCCAGCAGCACCAGCAGCACTGACTTCAGTACCTAGCACACACAGATGTAGAATAGCTGCAGCAGCCCCTAGCATTATCTCAGTTAAAATTTCCAAGTCTCTACTCCAATGGTTCAGAGTACTGAGGGAAAATCAGAATGTAGGGTGTATGCATACTTTATACAGTTCTGCTTTAGGTCCACCATGTGGGATTGGCTAATTATGATGCAGTTTACCTGCCTAAGATGTAAACTGACATGATTTAAAGGCCCTACTTTATTAACTCCCCATCACACAGCATAGCTTATACAAAAAGGTATATATTATTAATTGAATATATTTGGTTTTACTTGACAAATGCCTACATCATCACTGTCACGTAGATAGTCTGCTCACGTGAAACACTAAGCTATGTGGCCCACCAAGCAAAAACGCACGCTGAACACTAAAAAATCCTAAAAGTAGCAGAACACACCCCCTGATGTCATCCACATCCAGTGTGGATATAAAAACTGTATAGGAGCCTGCACAAAGTGGATATGCAGAAAAGGTTCCTCCTTTTAGCAATTCAAAAAAGGAACCTAATTTGCATACATATTCATGTTGACAGCCTGGAAACTACATAGTTATTAGCCATGTAACCTGGGTAACAGTAAAAATGCACCATTGTATGGACCCGATACAGAGTCTTACAATACATTTGTGAAAACTACATTATAGATGTTATTTTATTTTTTTTTTCTGTTAAGCATGTTTGCACAATGCAGCACATAGTTAAAAAAATTATTATTCATTTTATATATCCCCTTCCTTTTACAAACATCCACAATGTATGTTTTGCACATGTATGTATGTATGTGATCTACTATTTTCAAGGGAGTTATGTTCATATTTCTGGACTTTTACATCAACTTCTGTCCATGTTTACTCCTGCACATGGAAGATTTTCATGTCCACTATGAACATGGACATGGAGTCTACACGGATGCCTTTCACCTTTTTAGATTAATCCACCTGCCTTATTTGCATAAGCTTCACCTGCTTAAGCAGAAATTTGCATTCCATGGAAGTTTCCCACTTTGTGCATTATTGCATGCTGCTAAGCAATGCTTATTGAATCTAAAATTGTTTGTGCTCATGTACGCATTGTGCCTCAATGCTTACACGAAAAAAAAAAGTGTAGGCTTTACTGAATTCCCCCATAATTTTCTTGAATGGAACTGTCTATTATGAGGAAAATAAGGTATGCAAGAATGTATTCAGTGATTTTGATATACTTTGAGGGGCGATTGTCAGCTGCAAATGTGGTTAGTATTAACATATGAAGGAGGCTTGTAATAGATCTTGTTTCTCCCCATTTGTGCGTGGCTGCTGTGTGGAGCGGTGCTGGTTTAGGGTATCTTTTCCCCTCTCAACTCCAGGAAGAGCTTGGTTTGGACTCCAAAGACTACAATTGTCCACCCACCACTACCTGCCTGGGTTTCCTTAATACCCTTGGATAACATTAATCTGGAAATCACCAAACTAAAGCTATATTCTGGTTTAGGGTATCTTTTCCCCTCTCAACTCCAGGAAGAGCTTGGTTTGGACTCCAAAGACTACAATTGTCCACCCACCACTACCTGCCTGGGTTTCCTTAATACCCTTGGATAACATTAATCTGGAAATCACCAAACTAAAGCTATATTCTGGTTTAGGGTATCTTTTCCCCTCTCAACTCCAGGAAGAGCTTGGTTTGGACTCCAAAGACTACAATTGTCCACCCACCACTACCTGCCTGGGTTTCCTTAATACCCTTGGATAACATTAATCTGGAAATCACCAAACTAAAGCTATATTCTGGTTTAGGGTATCTTTTCCCCTCTCAACTCCAGGAAGAGCTTGGTTTGGACTCCAAAGACTACAATTGTCCACCCACCACTACCTGCCTGGGTTTCCTTAATACCCTTGGATAACATTAATCTGGAAATCACCAAACTAAAGCTATATTCTGGTTTAGGGTATCTTTTCCCCTCTCAACTCCAGGAAGAGCTTGGTTTGGACTCCAAAGACTACAATTGTCCACCCACCACTACCTGCCTGGGTTTCCTTAATACCCTTGGATAACATTAATCTGGAAATCACCAAACTAAAGCTATATTGTATGTTTTTTTATATATATCTCTCCTATGAGTTGCCTTTGTTATTGTCTGGTTATTCTCTCCTGATACACTTACCAGACTTCTACCAGTCTCCGCCAGCAGCCATACCCCCCCCTGCCTGCTATACTGCCTTCCCCCTACTCTGTCTCCTCTCTTTTGTTGTTTACTAGTTGAACTGTATTACCCTTACATTACTTACTATTGTAGTACTTACTTCCATTCCCCTCCTACCCTACGAACTTGCTTTCTTTCCTGGTAATAGCCTAAGTTCTCCTCCTTCTTTACCTGCTGTAGGGTTTGCACTTTCTCCCCTGACTGTTTCTTCTCCTTTTCTAGTATTGCCTGCCTACAACCATTTCCTAGTTGTAGCTCACTTTGTCCCAGTTTTCTCTGTTTCCTTTCTCACCCCTTTCTTTTAGTTCTAGCCTTCCCTGTAACTAGACTGAAACTGGTGTCTCAACATCTTTTACTCTACTCTCCTTGCTTCTAGTATACCTAACCACCTTCTTGCTTCCAGCCTATTCCCCCTGGGTAGCTCCCTGCTGATTGTTCTCCTCTCCTCTGCTCTCGCACAAGGTTTTTGTTTGTGCCCCGCTCCGCTCCCCACCCTACCCCCATATCCCACCCACCCCTAGGGGTCCTTAACTTATACCTCACTAGTCACACCCCCTGTACTCCTACCTATCCTCTCCTCTTTACTTGACCACTCCCCTATTCATTTCATCTCCCCACCCTAGCTGTATTTTGTCATCTATTATACCACTATTAATAATTTCTTACCTGTCTATCGCTATTCCTCTCCCTCCTATCTTCCATACACTATATTATCACTCTAGCTATTCCTCTCCTACTACTGTTTATCCCACTCATCCTTAACTACTGAGACCTTAACTAATACTTTTAGCTTTTCTGTTCAACTCCTCGCTACCATGTCTTCAACTATCATTGCCTTTCTCACCTATGCCCTTCTCTCTACTACTGTTATAACTTCTCTATCCTTATCATACTATATTACCTCTCTACAAATTAACACTTTATACGAACATAACCTTCATCTAAAGCAAACTTTACCTTCCTCTTTCCAAAGCACCCTTAAACATAGTAACATTACCTATTCTTCCAACTATATACTACCAAAATATCATAGGCCATCTCACATAACCTTCCATTTTAACAAGAAAATCTCTAATATTTGCCTCAAACTTGTAAAAATACTATCTCATTACCATATTCAACTCCTCTCACATGGCGACATTCATCCTAATCCTGGACCCTCTAACCTAAGCAACGTTTCCCATAATATTAATTCTTCTCCCTCTATTGTACAAAATACTAAAGCAACCAATTCCCTTCTTGTAGCTCATATTAACATCAGAAGTATTAACAACAAAATTCACCATCTTCATGCTCTCCTAGACTTGCATTCATTTGATATATTATGTATAACAGAAACATGGCTAAAACCCTCTACTACTGACCAGGAAATCACACCTCCTGGCTATAATATACTTAGAAATGACCGAACTAAGAAAAAAGGTGGCGGGATAGCCATTCTCTATAAATCTCACTTACAAGTTACGCTTTTCAAGGAACTTCCATTAACAGGCCCCAAGTCTGAAATTCTATCAGTCAAACTTCAAATTAATGACAACAAAGCTATCTATCTTATTTGTATGTATCTTCCCCCTGGAAATAATACCCTAATCCTAGAAAACTTACTCAGTTCTCTTACTAACCAACTACCCCAAGAAACCATTATACTTGGTGATTTTAACATCGATTGGAATACCTGCAAAGCCCAAAAACCTACAAACCATATTAACCTCCATGGTTACTCTCAACTGATTACAACAACAACTAGAATCCACAAACCCAACATGAAAGAAACAATACTAGACTGGATTCTAATAAATAATTCCCCTGACAACTATACTCCTGGGACTCTTCCTGATAGTATTAGTGATCATATTATTACTTATGTTATCAGACAAAAATTGTATATTCCTAATGAGCATAAACTAAGAACTTGCCGCTCAAAAAGATTTTTCAACCAGGATAACTTCCTTAATGAAGTACAAGCTTGTGACTGGTCTCCTTTATCAAACCTTGAACTCAATGAAGCAGTTTCCTATTTTAACACTAAATTCTTGCAGATCCTTGACTATCACGCTCCTTTTCACACCACCAGGATAAGAGCCAAAACTGCCCCGTGGCTATCTAAGCAAACAAAAGAAAGAATGATACAGAGAAACAAAATCTGGTCTAAATGGAGAGCTACTAAATCTCCAGCTGATCATCTCCTCTATAAACAGTTAAGAAATTCTACCAAGAAATCTACTCTTAGCGATAAAAAGGAATATTATCTTAATCTACAAAATACTACTCAGAATACCCCACAAAAATTTTGGGCAGGCATTAATAAACTTCTAAAACCTGGGCATTCTCCTACTCCTACTCCTACAGGATTGAACCCTAACTCCTCTACACAAATCCCAGATGCCTTTAATAACTACTTTATAGAAGCTATTCTAACCCTAGCCAACTCCCTACCAACACCCATAGCCTCCGCACATAATAACTCAACTGCCTCTACTAATGCCTTTCAAATCCAACCTGTTTCATCATCTATCATATATAAACTTCTATTAAAACTAAAGCCTTGCACTCCATCTGCAGACAAACTCCCATCCGAATTCTTACAAATAGCTGCAAAAGCTATTTATCTCCCAATATCTACACTGATAAACAGGACCATCTCTGAAAGGAAAATCCCTACCATGTGGAAAATTTCTCACATAATTCCCCTTCATAAAGGTGGCCCTTCTTCCGAAATATCCAACTATCGACCTATTGCCTTACTCTCCCCATTAGCGAAAATAATGGAAAGGTGCATACACAAACAATTTCTTGACTACCTTCTTCAAAACAAACTTCTAGCCAACTGTCAACATGGCTTCAGGCCCCACCACAGTACTACATCTGCCCTACTTTCCTTTGCTGACTCTATCAATAAAAATCGTAATATTAACCAATTCTCTGCTGCACTATTTTTAGACCTATCAAAAGCCTTTGATATGGTTAACCATAACATACTTCTTGAAAAACTTAACAACCTCCCTCTAAGCTTACATTCTTTACAGTGGTTTAGAAGCTATCTCGAGAACAGGCAACAAGCAGTACGTTGGGAAAATAACCTATCATCCTTACTCCCTGTAAATATCGGAGTTCCACAAGGCTCTATCCTTGGACCCCTTCTTTTTTCATTATTTATCAATGATCTTAATTTGAATGTGCCACAAGCAACCTGTATCCAATATGCAGATGACTCAACTTTGATCTGCTCAGCTACAGATATTCCCTCTCTCCAGTCCATCACCCAAACAACCTTTCATAATGTTGAAATATGGTTTATGCAGCACTGTCTCCTCCTTAACCCCAAAAAAACAAAGCTATTGCTCTTTACTCCTACAAATAAATCTCCTACACCTTTCTTTACTATCTCCTCTAATAATGCCACCTGTATTAACCCTGATAATACCACTCGACTGTTAGGTGTAACCATTGACAACCATCTGAACTTCGAAGAACAAATTAACACTTCTATTAAAGCGGTTAACAAAAAACTTGGGACACTCTATAGAATTAAATCCTTCTTGAACCCTGCAACCAGAAAAACTATTGCACAGACCCACCTGCTTTCCACCCTTTTTTATGCCTCAGCTATATTTACCACACTGTCTAAAAATAACATCAACAAACTCTCTACCTGTTATAACAGTATAGCTAGATTCATTAATGCTACACCCCTTAGAACTCACCACTGTAACAACCTTAAACAACTAAACTGGCTAGAACTAAAGAACCACCTATTGTATCAACAATTACTCATCATACACAAAACTCTTCATCTCCCCGAAAATACTCCCAGCCTTGTAGACTTCATTTCTCCATATAAGAACCTAACCACACTTCATTCTGCAAATAAGTTCCTTGTATCAATAACTAAATCATACAATAAAGCTGGGGATGCATTATTTTCTAATTCTATAGGTAAAGTATGGAATCAACTTCCTCAAACTTTAACTTGTCTTGAATCTACCTCTCTATTTAAAAAACAAATCAAAGAACATCTTATTTCACATTGGCTATGTCCCTGTACCAATCCTGACTGAAATATAGTCGAAATACAACTAATTTTTGTCTTCTCACTAAGCCCCTACCTGATGCCTTCTGGAGATGAGATTTATTCTTAACTTATGCCACAAACTATTTTATCCTTAGTTTTTTGTTTTTTTTTACATCCTTCTATGTTACTAATAGAACTAGACATTGTACATTTTAAATGTTTTTGTTATCCTCTCTTATAATGTAAGACTGATACGTTTCTGAAATGTTATTGCTCTGCCTCTCTTGTACCTATTAGAAATCTTTGTTGAAAAATTGTTAAATATTTGCTTTAATCATATTCATTACTGTAATTTGAACTGAACTGGAGCTTTTCTCCCCGGGCCTCTACTGTAAACGGATATGTATCCAGCTAGACTAGCCCGGTCAACAAATGTAAAATAAAATAAAATAATAAATAAATAGTGGAAGTAGGGACCAGTGTGTGTGAGAGAAAGTGTTTGAACTGGTAGATTCAGAAGAGGGGAATTTGAACATCC